>NC_083775.1:28615035-28692535 GCF_963514075.1 Conger conger
GGCTTCAGATCGGGCCACTCGACAGAGACTGCACTCCTCTCCGTCAGTGAGTCACTTCATGCCGCTCGAGCAGCCTCCCTCTCCTCTGTCCTCATTCTTCTAGATCTCTCTGCTGCCTTCGACACTGTGGATCACTCCATCCTCCTGTCTGCCCTGTCAGCAACAGGCATCTGTGGCACAGCCCTGGACTGGATTGAGTCCTACCTCTCTGGTCGCTCCTTCCAGGTTGCCTGGGCTGGTTCGGTATCGACACCTCGGCCCCTCGCCACAGGAGTTCCCCAGGGCTCAGTCCTTGGCCCGCTTCTTTTTTCTCTCTACACTCGCTCCCTTGGCCCTGTGATCACTGCACATGGGCTATCCTACCACTGCTATGCGGACGATACCCAACTCTTCGTCTCGTTCCCGCCGTCTGATACGCAGGTTTCAGCCCGTATCTCTGCTTGCCTGAGGGACATCCAGAGCTGGATGGACAACCACCATCTAAAGCTCAACCCAGGTAAAACTGAAATGATATTCATCCCTGCTAATACCTCTCCCCATCTGGATCTCTCCATTTCCCTCGGGGATACCACACTCACGCCGTCACCCAGTGCAAGGAACCTCGGCGTGGTGATGGACAGCAGACTGTCCCTTTCCGAGAACATTGCGGCGGTGACCCGGTCTTGCAGGTTCTTCCTATACAACATACGGAGAATCCGCCCCTTTCTCACCCCCTACTCGACCCAGCTCCTGGTCCAAGCGATGGTTCTGTCCCGCCTGGACTACTGCAATTCCCTCTTGGCTGGCCTCCCAGCGTCCGCCATCAGACCCCTCCAACTCATCCAGAATGCAGCAGCTCGTCTGGTCTTCAACCTTCCCAAATACTCACATGTCACCCCCCTGCTTACTTCCCTCCACTGGCTGCCTGTCATGGCTCGCATCAAATTCAAAACATTGGTGCTAGCCTTCCAAGCAGTTAAAGGGACTTCCCCAGCTTATCTGCAAAAAATCATCAGACCCTACACCCCTGCCAGACCTCTTCGTTCAGCCTCCACAGGCCGCTTGGCACCTCCCCCTCTCAGAACCTCCACCTCACGCTCACGACTACTGTCTGTTCTGGCTCCACGGTGGTGGAACAAACTCCCCGTTGAGGTCAGAACTATAGAATCTCTCCCCACCTTCAAGCGCAAGCTGAAGACACACCTCTTCAAGCAGCACCTCTCCCCATCCCTCCCTACCTCCCTGTGAACCTTAATTGTTGTCTCTGTGACTTGCTTTGTGTATCGGTATTTTTAGTTGGCTAGGTAAGCAGTGTTTGGATAGTTAACTTTGGTGACTTTTGCTCTTTGTTTGTTTGTTCAAAAAAAAAAAAAAAAAAAAAAAAAAAAATGGCCCTTGTCCTTATCTTTGTTGTACAGGTAGCAGTTGAAATTGTACTTACCTCTAGGGTCTTTCAGCGAACTTATCCCTGGTTATGGGTATGCACTTTGTTGTACGTCGCTCTGGATAAGAGCGTCTGCCAAATGCCAATAATGTAATGTAATGTAATATATATGTTTGTGTGTGTATGTGTGTGTGTGTGTGTGTGTGTTTGTTTGTATATGTGCACTGCACACGTGTCTCCGGGGTCTGTAGGGGAAGCAGAAAGTGGAGAGGAACCGCATGCGCGTGGAGCAGAACTTCCTGAAGCAGACGCACGCACAGCGGCAGGAGGCGGTGTAGGTAAATATTGATTTTATTCGCACTGTAATTGATACACATTTGCATTCTTTGTTTACATGTTCATATGCATCTTGCTTTAATATATAAAACTCCTAAGTTGTTTGCATTTGTGTCTCTTTCTTTTGTGTGTGTGTGTGTGTGTGTGTGTTTGTGTCTTTGGTGCTCTTTCCGTTGTGGAATTTTTTTTTTTGTGGCACGTAGATCTTCATTTTGATGTTGCAGCTCTTTACCATACCTTTAAATCCTCACTGTAGTTCATGATTTGTTGTAACTTTACTTACATAGCCTATGCTTATCTTGAACTAGACGTGTTCAAGGCTATGGATAACTAGCAATTTATAGGGATTGCTTTGTCTAACCTGTCTTCTGTAGTTGGTCCATCCCTTTGGAAAAAAACTTATTTTAATGATCAAAATGTCACGTTTCAGGTCTGTCTCGCCATGTTTTATGTTTATTTATGTTTATTTATGTTGTCTTAGTCACGTAGTGTCTTATCATGTATTATGTTGTCTAGGTTCGTCATGTTGTTTAGTTATGTCTCGTATGTGTGTGTGTGTGGTGGGGGGGTATGTGTGTGTGTGGGGTGCGGAGGGGTATGTGTGTGTGTGTGTGTGGGGTGGGGGGTGTGTTTGTTTGTGTCTGGGTGTGTGTGTGTGGGGCGGAGGGCTGTGTGTGTGTGTGGGGGTGTGTGTGTGTGTGTGTGTGTGGGGCGGAGGGGTGTGTGGGGGGGGTATGGTTGTGCGTGTTTGGGGTGGAGGGGTATGTGTGTGTGTGTGTGTGTGTGTGTGTGGGGCGGAGGGGTATGTGTGTGTGTGTGGGGCGGAGGGGTGTATGAGGGGGTTGTATGTGTGTGTGTGGGGTGCGGAGGGGTATGTGTGTGTGTGTGTGTGGGGTGGGGGGTGTGTTTGTTTGTGTCTGGGTGTGTGTGTGTGGGGCGGAGGGCTGTGTGTGTGTGTGGGGGTGTGTGTGTGTGTGTGTGTGTGGGGCGGAGGGGTGTGTGGGGGGGGTATGGTTGTGCGTGTTTGGGGTGGAGGGGTATGTGTGTGTGTGTGTGTGTGTGTGTGGGGCGGAGGGGTATGTGTGTGTGTGTGGGGCGGAGGGGTGTATGGGGGGGTTGTATGTGTGTGTGTGTGCGTGGGGTGGGGGGGTATGTGTGTGTGGGGGGGGGTATGTGTGTGTGGGGCGGAGGGGTGTGTGTGTGTGTGGGGTGGAGGGGTGTGTGTGTGTTTGTGTGGGGGGGGGCGTATGTGTGTGTGTGGGGTGGAGGGGTTTGTGGGAGGGGTAATGTGTGTGTGTGTGTGTGTGTGTGTGTGTGTGTGTGTGGGGGGGGGGTATGTGTGTGGGGGAGAGGCATATGTGTGTGTGTGGGGCAGAGGGGTATGTGTGTGTGTGTGTGGTGCGGAGGGGTGTGTGTGTGTGTGTGTGTGGGGCGGGGGTGTGTGTGGGGGGGGTATGTGTGTGTGTGTGTTTTTGTGGGGCGGAGGGGTGTGTGGGGGGGTATGTGTGTATGTATGTGTGTGTGTGGGGGGGGGGCTTATGTGTCTGTGTGTGTGTGTGGGGTGCGGAGGGGATTTATTTTCTTGTCATGTCTAGTTATGTTTTCGTACGATTTTATTACCTGGTTATGTTGAGTGATTATCGTCTTAGTTTCGCTTTGTGTTATGTTTTGATGCATGTTTATTGTTACGTTAACTGGTCGTTGTTATGCATACACTTTTACATGTTTTTCCGCAAACCTTGCGTTCCGCCTTTTCTCTCTCTCTCTCTCTCTCTTTCCCTAAGTGTTTCCATTTGTCTATTTACTAAAACTACTAACGCTAGATCAGGATTGGGTAGAGACTAACAAACTAATCATGTGTTCATGTTACCTTACGTTTCTCGTGCATGTCATTTACTAATTTACTAATGCTAGGGCAGGATAGGTTTATTACTAACGATTACTAATCTCCTTGTTAAACTTGTCATCCATCGCACCTGTTTTCCATTTCCTTGCTACGCTCTAACTAATTGTCTGCACCTGTCTACACCCGCATTTATAGCCCAGTCGCGCTACTGTTCACTGCGAAATTGTCTGCCTCTAGTCTAACTACGCAACGCTTGAGCATTACTACTGTTTGTTTACACGTTATGATCCAAGCCTGTTATCGACCATCGTCCATTGATTTCTGTTTTGTTGACCACTGTTTGTTTTTTGACTACGTCCTCGCCTGCCGTTTTTGTACTTTTGCCCCGCTGATTGTTTCATGGTTTCGACTCCCGCTTTGCCCACGACTACGCCTCTGCCTGCCGTCCGCCTGTTCATCTGCCCCGCTGACTGCTCTCCTGCTACCGGACCTCCCTGCACGTCTACCGAGTTTGCCTCTTCCCTCGGCACCGTGCTTTTTGTTTGTTTACTTTTTGTTTGGCTGGATCTACGTGTATGGACTTTGCTTGTTTTGACTACTCTCCTGGGATTCGTCCCGAATAAAGCCCTGAGGGGTCTTTATATTACCATTGTTTCTGAGTCGTGCATTTTGGGTCCAACCCCCACGCACCCGTCTCAGAACAATTTCGCCACTATGGACCCTGCTGACTCAACTGCCATGTTCCACGCCCTCCAGGAACAAGGAGCTATCGTCCGGCAGCATTCACAAGGAATCTCCGAGCTTCACCTGGAGATTCGTGAACTGTGTGCGGCGATGAGGAGGCTCGCCGTCGCGGTCCTGCCACAACCACGGGAGGAACCCACCCACCCACCCACTTCCCCGGCGGTCAACCCCTCGGGAGCCTGGCAATTCCGGGAGCCTGGCAATTCCGGGAGCCCCGACAACCCCCTCCGGAGAGGTTCGGTGGAGAACCTGAGAGGTGCAAGGCGTTCCTACTCCAATGCGAGTTTGTTTTCAAGCAACAGCCTCAGACCTACAACAGCGACGACCGTCGGATAGGCTATGTGATGGGACTGCTCAAAGGGAGGGCGTTGGATTGGGCTACGGCGGTGTGGTCCGGGGATTCTTTTCCTCCTCGTTACCCAGTCTTCGCCGATGAGATATACAGCGACCAGGAGCCATCCCAGAGACTGATTGCTCTGCGCCAGGGACGGAAGACCGCGGCAGACCACTCCATCGACTTCCGCACCCTCGCGGCGGCCACTAGTTGGAACGATGCGGCGTTGGCGAATCTCTTCCTGGCCAGCCTGAGTGAGACGCTCCAGGACGAGTTGGCGCGACTGGACCCCATCACCCAGCTCGACCAACTCGTGCGCACCACGATCCGCCTGGACAACCGTGCCAGACAACGCCGGTCGGAAAGGCCGATCCTTCCCGGCAACCCGTACCCCAGGCAGGGGCCAAGTCCGCGACAAGAGGAGCAGCAGTCGGAGGGACCCGAACCCATGGACCTGTCCCGGGCCGGTACCAAGATCTCTACCGAGGAATGAGCACGCCGCAGAACCACCGGCTCGTGCTTCTACTGTGGGAGGCCGGGTCACACCCAGGCTCGGTGCTCCTTCAGGACCAGGCGACCAGAAGAGGTGAGAGCAGTCGACAGGCATGAGGGTTCTGACAGAGACAACCATCGTCCCACGCTCACCACCCTGCTGATTCTCCCCGACGGAACAACCCGGGTTAACGCGTTGGTGGACTCTGGAGCGGACGCCAACCTCATCGACGAAGTGTTGGTGTCTGAACTGAACATCCCCACCCTCCCTCTACCCCACCCTGAGAACGCGCGGTCGCTGGATGGAAGGACTTTCTGCCGCATGACGCACATCACCATTCCCTTACAACTGATCATTTCTGGGAACCATCGGGAGATGATCCAGTTCCGCGTCATCCAGTCCCCTAATGACCAACTCATCTTGGGATTACCCTGGCTCCAGAAACACAACCCCACGATCAACTGGAGTTCTAACCAAGTGCAAGCATGGGATCCCAAGTGCCATCTGTCCTGCTTGCGTTCCGCCCCACCACCAGCAGAGGGAGTGCCAGCTCTACCACAGACTCCCAAACCCTCCCTGGAGAGGGTCCCCTCTCCTTACCATGATCTGGGCACAGTGTTCTCCAAGACCCAAGCTCAGTCACTGCCGCCTCATCGACCCTACGACTGCGCCATCGAGCTCCTTCCCGGTTCGTCACTCCCCTCAAGTCGCCTATACAACGTCTCCAGACCTGAGAGGGAGGCTATGGAGAAATACATCCGTGACTGCCTGGCTAACGGACTAATTCGCCCATCTTCCTCTCCCGTCGGTGCGGGATTCTTCTTCGTCCAGAAGAAGGATGGCTCCCTACGCCCGTGCATGGACTACAGGGAGCTGAACAACATCACGGTGAGGAACAAGTATCCTCTGCCCCTGATGGACTCCGCGTTCCACCCACTTCACGAGGCCACCATCTTCACCAAGTTGGATCTCCGCAACGCTTACCACCTGGTCCGTATCCGTGAGGGCGATGAATGGAAGACCGCCTTCAACACCTCTCTCGGACACTTCGAATACCTGGTCATGCCATTCGGCCTCACCAATGCTCCTGCTGTGTTCCAGACCCTGGTGAATGATGTTCTTCGGGACTTGTTGGGTCGCCATGTGTTCGTCTACCTGGATGACATCTTGATCTACTCTACCAATGCCAAGGATCATGAGCACCACGTCAGGCAAGTTCTACAAAGACTCTTTGAGAACAGATTATTCGTCAAGGCGGAGAAGTGCATTTTTCACTCCGACACAGTTGAGTTCCTGGGGTTTATCCTCGAGAAGGGACGGATCAGGGTGGATCCCAAGAAGATTCTGGCAGTTACCGACTGGCCCACACCCACCTCACGTAAGCAGCTCCAACGCTTCTTGGGATTCGCCAACTTCTACCGAAGATTCATCAGATCCTATAGTCAAGTGGTCTCCCCCCTAACCAAGCTCACGTCCCCTGCGGTGCCATTCCGGTGGAGCCCTGAAGCTGAGACGGCCTTCACCAAGGTCAAGAGACTGTTCTCTTCCGCTCCCATCCTGGTACACCCCGACCCTACCCGCCAGTTTGTGGTCGAGACGGATGCTTCCGACACAGGGGTGGGAGCAGTGCTCTCCCAAGTGGTGGCCGCGGACAACCGACTACACCCCTGCGCCTTCTTCTCCAAGAAGCTGTCCCCTGCTGAGAGGAACTATGACGTTGGAAACCGAGAGCTGCTGGCAGTCAAACTAGCGCTGGAGGAGTGGAGACATTGGCTGGAGGGGGCCGAGAAGCCGTTCATCGTTTGGACCGACCACAAGAACCTGGCATACCTCCAGACAGCCAAGAGGCTGAACTCTCGACAGGCTAGATGGGCGCTGTTCTTCGGGAGGTTCAACTTTTCTCTGACCTACCGCCCGGGGTCGAAGAACGTTAAGCCCGACGCCCTGTCCCGTCAATTCAACACCTGTTCTGAGCGTGAGGTTCCCGAGAACATCCTTCCTGCCTCCTGCACTATCGGATCTGTCACATGGAAGATCGAGGCGGTGATCCAGAGGGCTCTACGGGAGGATCCCGACCCCAGGTCCAACCCCGGATTACGCCTATACGTTCCCTCAGCCGCTCGGACACAGGGCCCATTCATCCCTCCTTTCCTGCCATCCCGGCTTTACCCGCACCTTGGCTGTGCTGAAGCGGAGATTCTGGTGGGGCTCCATGATCCCTGACACCAGGCGCTTCATCAAGGCATGTACCACCTGTGCCAGAAGCAAGGCCTCCCACCAAGCCCCCGCTGGTCTCCTCCAACCCCTGCCTGTGCCCAGCCGACCCTGGAGCCACATCGGCGTGGACTTCGTTACCGGACTTCCCCCTTCCGAAGGTAACACCTCCATCCTCACTGTGGTGGATCGATTCAGTAAGGCGGCCCACTTCATCCCCCTGCCAGGGTTACCCACTGCCCAAGAGACTGCGGATGTACTGGTTAAGGAGGTGTTCCGCATCCATGGAATCCCCTCAGACATTGTATCCAACCGGGGCCCACAATTCATTTCTCAAGTGTGGAAAGCTTTCTGCCTGGCCCTTGGTGCCACAGCCAGCCTCTCATCCGGCTACCACCCTCAATCCAATGGGCAGACCGAGAGGGCCAACCAGGATTTGGGAGCCGCGCTACGTTGTGTCTCTGCCCAGAATCCGGCTTCTTGGAGCAAGATACTCACCTGGGTTGAGTACGCACACAACACCTTACCCTGCGCCGCCACCGGGAAATCTCCATTTGAGGTCTCCCTGGGCTACCAACCTCCACTGTTCCCACACCAAGAAGCCGAGATTGCTGTTCCCTCCCTCGCCATCCACATGAAACGGTGCGCCAAGGTTTGGAGGGAAGCCAAGGCCGCGCTGCTAAGCACGGCAGACCGTAATCGCCGTTTTGCTGATCGCCACCGCACTCCAGCTCCGGCCTACAAACCAGGTGACTCCGTCTGGCTGTCCACTAAGGACATTCCCCTCCAAGCCACTTCCCACAAACTGCAACCCCGCTTTATTGGTCCCTTTAAGATCCACAAAATCATCAATCCTTCCTCTGTTAAATTGTCACTCGCTGCTTCCCTTAAGATTCACCCCACATTCCATGTCTCCTGTATTAAGCCTGTATCCTCTCACCCCATATGTCCCCCGGATCCCCCACCACCTCCCCCCCGCATTATTGACAACCTCCCTGCATTCACTGTTAACAAACTCTTGAACATTCGTAAGAGGGGCCGTGGGGTTCAATACTTGGTTGACTGGGAGGGCTATGGCCCTGAGGAGCGTTCCTGGGTCGCTCCCAGTCTCATTCTGGACAAATCGCTCATCAGAGACTTCCATCGTGACCACCCTGATAAATTCCAAGGACCGCCAGGAGTCGGTCGTTAAGGGGGGGGTCCTGTCACGTTTCAGGTCTGTCTCGCCATGTTTTATGTTATTCATTTTGTATTAGTCTTGTATTGTCTCATCATGTATTATGTTAGTCTAGGTTCGTCATGTTGTTTAGTTTATTTCTTGTTACGATTTATTGTCTCGCCGTGTTTTATGTTTATTTATGTTTATTTATGTTGTCTTAGTCACGTAGTGTCTTATGTATTATGTTGTCTAGGTTCGTCATGTTGTTTAGTTATGTTTCGTTACGATTTATTTTCTTGTCATGTCTAGTTGTTTTCGTAGGATTTTATTACCTGGTTATGTTGAGTGATTATCGTCTTAATTTCGCTTTGTGTTATGTTTTGATGCATGTTTATTGTTACGTTAACTGGTCGTTGTTATGCATACACTTTTACAGGTTTTTCCGCAAACCTTGCGTTCCGCCTTTTCTCTCTCTCTCTCTCTCTCTTTCTGTCATTCACTCCCTAAGTGTTTCCATTTGTCTATTTACTAAAACTACTAACGCTAGATCAGGATTGGGTAGAGACTAACAAACTAATCATGTGTTCATGTTACCTTACGTTTCTCGTGCATGTCATTTACTAATTTACTAATGCTAGGGCAGGATAGGTTTATTACTAACGATTACTAATCTCCTTGTTAAACTTGTCATCCATCGCACCTGTTTTCCATTTCCTTGCTACGCTCTAACTAATTGTCTGCACCTGTCTACACCCGCATTTATAGCCCAGTCGCGCTACTGTTCACTGCGAAATTGTCTGCCTCTAGTCTAACTACGCAACGCTTGAGCATTGCTACTGTTTGTTTACACGTTACGATCCAAGCCTGTTATCGACCATCGTCCATTGATTTCTGTTTTGTTGACCACTGTTTGTTTTTTGACTACGTCCTCGCCTGCCGTTTTTGTACTTTTGCCCCGCTGATTGTTTCATGGTTTCGACTCCCGCTTCGCCCACGACTACGCCTCTGCCTGCCGTCCGCCTGTTCATCTGCCCCGCTGACTGCTCTCCTGCTACCGGACCTCCCTGCACGTCTACCGACTACGAGTTTGCCTCTTCCCTCGGCACCGTGCTTTTTGTTTGTTTACTTTTTGTTTGGCTGGATCTACGTGTATGGACTTTGCTTGTGTTGACTACTCTCCTGGGATTTGTCCCGAATAAAGCCCTGAGTGGTCTTTATATTACCATTGTTTCTGAGTCGTGCATTTTGGGTCCAACCCCCACGCACCCGTCTCACAAAAAGCCAAATGAATATAGAATATATTATTTATATATTGAGTTTGTCGAGCAAGAATTTGTGGGCGGCATGGATGGTGCAGTGGGCTTGCGGGTTTCCTCCCGCAGTCCAAAGACATGCAGGTGAGGCTGATTGGAGAGTCTAAATTCCCTGTGGATTTGAGTGTGTGAGTGAATGGTGTGTGTGTCCTGCGATGGACTGGCGACCAGTCTAGGGTGTGTTCCTGCCTTTCAACCATTGTAGGAATTAATAGGAATGAATGAATGAGTATGAATTTGATTTTATAGATTGTGTATTCAAAGTATGAGTTTAGAGTATGAATTTGAGTGAATAGATAGCATATTTAAAATATGAATTTCAGCTTTAGAATAAAGGAGTTGCGTATTATTCGTTTTTGAGTTAGAAGATTCAAGTATGATGTGCACTAATGTGAGGAATTGTGTGAAAAAGAGAACAACAGTACAACAAAACACTTGTGTTGTTTAGAAACCAGGACTTAATTTGCCCCAAAGCTGTACAGTTTCAAAATTATTATTTTAATACTTTCCCCAATATAATACCTGAAGCTTAACTTCATTGATGTGAAAACATATTTACATAGTTTAACTGCTAAGAATAAGATGGTATTATGTGTACATTACATGACACTTGTTTTTAATAATTATTTATTGAATTCAAATTCACAAAAATTCCATACATACATAACAATAGCAGTAACAAAACAATACCATAAAGGAAACCTACATAAAAGAAGAGACCGTAATTGATTATTATTTTTATTCAAACATTTTTTAAACAATAAACTTGTTTTCTTTTTCTTTTTTTTCTGTTTTTTTTTTACATGCACAAATCAGACTGTTTTTCAATTCTAAATTTGATTATAACTTTTTTAAATAAAGGAATCTTACTCAAATAATCCAAAAAGAGGAGAGAAAAAAAGAGGGAAAAAATCAATTTTTGGTTTTTAATCAAGATTTGTATTTTTTTTCATTTCTCTTTTTTCTTTAATTGATACACGAAGACTAAAACATCCAGACATAAAAAACAAAGCAGAGTACAATACTATCGTTCATTTTATATATTTTTTCTTTTTTTCCTCAGTATACTTTTTTAATAATGTGTTTTGTATAATGTATTAACACATTCCCCCAATTTAATTCATGAATGAAATGACTTACATTTTTCCTTCATTTTTCTTGGTCCTGCCTTCACTCCATCTGCCTTTTTTGATTTTAATCTTCTTTTTTCTTTCTTTTTGTGGCCTCTTTCTATATTTTTTGAATCCCCCCTTTCATTGTCTGATTCCTCCTTTTCTCTATTTTTCCTATCCGCCATCTCTTCCATTTTCTCCTCCTTTTCACTATCATCTCTCTCCTCCTGAAGTTTTGAGTTCTCCCCTTCCAGATTTTTCAGATCCTCTTTTTCCTTCCTTCTCTTTTTATGACGGTATTTTCTCTCTCTCTCGCCTCCCTCTGTCCCCACCACTTCTTTCATTTTCCTTTTCTCCTGTGCTGCCCTCAGCTTTTCTCTTTTCTTCTTCTCCTCCTTTTCTTTCATATTTCTCTGCCTCTCTAGAATTTTCCTTTCTCTTTCTCGTCTCCTGTTCTCAACCTCTCTCTTCATCTCTTCCGCTTTCTCTTTTATTCTTATCTCCTTCTCCCGAATTTTCCTTTGTGTGTCTCTCTTCCACCTCTCCTCCTCTCTTTTCATCTTCTCCACTTTCTCTTTCCTTTTCCTCTCCTTCTCCAGATTTTCTTTCTCCTTTCCTCTCCTTTTCCATTCCTCGAATCTTTTTTGCTCTTCCTCTTTTTCTTTTAATTTCCTCTCCACTTCCTGCTTTTGCTTGTCTTGCCTTTCCCTCTGTTTCTTTTCTGCCAGAAGCATTTTCTTCTCCTCTTTTTCCCTTTCTCTCCTGTCCTTCTCCTTCCTTTTCTTCAGCCTTTCCCTCCGTTTACCCGCCGCTTGCTGCCTTTTTGCCTCCTCCACCTCCTTCTCCATCTTCCACTTCTCTCGGGTTCTGCTCTCTTTCTCTTCCCTGTTCATCTCCACCAGTTGCTTTCCCCTCTCCTTCCTCTGTTTCTCTTTCTCCAACTTGTCCTGGATTTCATCTAATCTCTCTTTCTTCATCAGCTCCTTCATGTGCATTTCATCCTCCTTTTCTTGTTCCTTCCTCTGCTTCTCCTCCATATTCCTCTTCCCCAGTTCTCTCCTCAGCTCCTCCTCCGCTCGCCTCCTCTCATGCTTTTCATAGTCCCTCCTCAGCTTGTCTGCGATTATCTTGTCCTGTATTTCTCTCCTCAACTCTTCTTTTTCTTTCTTTTTAACGCTGTCTCCCTTCAATCTCTCTGTCCGCATCTCAATCTTCATGTCCTGCTCTCTTCTCCGCAGTTCTTCTGCTTGCCTCATCTTCTCTTCCCTTTCAATCACTCTGGCCATCTCCTGTACCTCCCTCTTTAGTATTTTTCTGTTCTCCTCATCCTGCCCTTTCCTCCGCTCTATCTCCACTCGCCATTTCTCCTCTGCCCTTTTGTTTTCTTTTCTCTCCCTCTCAAGGATGTTCTTCCTCTCCCTTTCCTTCCTTATCTGCTCACCCATCTGCTTTTTGCCCTTCTTTTCTCTTCTCTCCATTTCCTCAATCCTCCTTTCATGTTCCTTAAAGCGTTTTAACGCTGCCTTCCTGTCCTTCTCCTCCTGCTCTTTTCTTTCCATCTCCTGAATTTTTTTCTTCAGCCTTTCTTTCTTTCTCTCTTCTTCCCTTTGCTTTCTCTCTTCTTCCCTTTTCTTTTTTTCTCTCCTCTTTCTCTCTTTCTCAATTAGCCTCATCCATGCCTCCATTTCCCTTCTCTCTTCCTGCTCTTTCTCTCTTTCCCTCTTTTTCTGAAGGCAAAGCAAAATAGGACACCAGTTAGAATATAGAATATAGCAGTGGTGCAGTTATAAATGTACCTGTGACATTTCCCCCCTAGTAGATTATACTTATATCATCCAATGTTAAAACACTGTTGGCATTAGCCATGGGCGGTTGCCGTTTAAAGTTCTGCACAGGTTACATCTATCTGGGAGTAAGCTGGCCAAACTCTACGCAGGTTTAGACCCAACCTGTATCAGGTGCATTCGAGACCCAGCTAGCCTAAGTCATATGTTTTAGTTATGTCCCAAACTGACCCCATTTTGGACAGGTATTTAGTTCCTTTTCATGTGTGTGTACTACAGTTATTAATCCTAACCCATTGACTGCGCTGTTTGGTGTAGTTTTGCAGGAGAGACCAATAACAACTTACCAGCATTTTCCACCTTATTTACTAGATATTTGTACTCCTTCGTTGGAAGAAAGTTATGCCACCATCTCACAGGCGCTGGCTAGAGGAGGTAATATCCCATCTTAAACTTAACAGCTTAAATTCACTGCCCGGGGCTCCACCCACAAGAATCATAATGTCAGGCAACCGTTTCTTCTCTATTTTGAGATTGAGTTCCTCTCCATTAATACAATGTAGCATTTTTATTTTTGGTCTTTCTGTTTTATTTGTATTTTATTTTATTTATTCACTTAGTGCCAATTCACTCTGTTGAAGTGTTGTTTCCCTGACGGTTTATGATGCCCAGCAATAATCTGTTTTTATGTTCCTACGTTTATCTTATTTTGGAGTACTGAGTGCTATTGTGATTGTACAATATAAGTGAAAATCCATAAATAAATATTAAACACTGTTGGCAAAAAAAGAGCAGGCACAATTGGTCCATTAAAGGCCGTCTTCCTTAAAATACGTGAATCGCGTAAGAGGGTGTGTGCTGAAACAATAGCCTCATATTTCTAAAAACGTTCATGAATTTCGAAAAGAATCTTGTAGTCCAACGTACCTGAGGAAGGGAATGGCCACAGACCTCCAGTGGCTCCACTTTGTTGTGAAATCTGTGATGTACCTGGATAAGAAACACAACCGTGAAAGAATAGTATCGATAATATACAGGCTGAAATATGCAATTAAGATATTTACTTTTAAAACGGACATTTTTGACAAAAAAAATTTATTGTCATCATTTTTATTGGGCACTATATACGTGTGTTAAGTTTCATACAAAAATACTGTTTAAAAGTCTGAAAAACTGCCAAATTTAAAAGTCGTTTCTGCTTGGAGCCCATTCACTTTGGAATCTCTGAACCTCAATATCTTCTAATCATCACTTCCCTCCACTGCCTTCTTTTTGAAACTATTTCTTATGGTCAACGTTGAAATAAATCATAAATTTTCATTACTTACCAGCATTGCGTTGTACGTTTCAGTTATCCGTGGTAGGAATAAAAACGTGAATAGCAGTTTTGCCATTTTATGTGTCGCCCCCTTGTGACGCGACAAAGAAATGGATCAAATCTGTAAAGCGCCACAGCACTTAATCCTGTGTTTATATTGTTGCGTAGATTTTCGAATCCTTCTGTAGCGCTGTCTGTAGAAATCCTTCCGGGTTGACTGCCTCTAACCTTGATCAACTGTATTTCTCCCCATAGGGTGATGGTACAAAATGGGATTAAATGTGATTTATCTTTCCCAATTTAAGACATAGCAAGCATATATCTTTTCTTCAAATTCTACTAATCCTGTATGATTTGACAACACTATATGTAACCGCCCACCCACCTTCTGTAATAATGGAAGGGAAGAAGAAGAACAACAAAAAACTGTCCGATGGGAAGAAATCTCGGGATTGGCTATAAGGGGATATCTGCTGTTATGTTTTTTCCTCTTTACGTTTAGACATCCAATCCCGTGTCTGTAAACAGGTAAACATGAGCTAAACACAGCGACGAATGCCTCTACTTTTGAACTGGTAGCAGAAATACGAAAGTTTACCTTATCACCCAGCAACTGCTGCACAGACTGTCAGTCTGGCGCGTGCGTTCACTTCAACGACCCCACCGTGGAAAAGTTCAACTAGCTACTAACCCAGAGGTAATCGCCTAATACTTCTGATTTATTTTATATACATTTTGTCGGTTTTATAAAATGGGTGGAGAGACAGACGAGGAGGACGAGATAACAAAATCAGACAAGCAACCAGCAGTAAAAAAACAAAAACAAAACGATATACAACGTACAACCCAGACGGGGCAAAAAGAGAGCACTTTTCTGAATGGATAAGGCCAACCCCACTGTTAACATAATATATTTGCAAATATGGTTTAACGCCCCGCGTCGCGCGTCAAATGTCCTGGTTTTTCACAAATGAAATGTAGCAACCCTACCTGGACGATATAGGATTTCCATATGGGTAGGCCTACTGCTTGAACAGTCGAAGACGTTGACGAGGACATTTTGATCAAGTAGCAAAGTAAGCTAGAACGACGTGTATAGAACGCCTTTTGCAATACCAACGTTTATTTTATTTCATGAAATGATTTATGTTTAATGTGACACGGCTACCGCTAACTTAATATTTGTACGTTTCTACGTTATGTTTAACCAGCATATCATTATTGAATATTTATTTATTCAATTTGATTATTCGCTTCGTTTTCGATGCCGTAGCCACGGGGCTAATCAAGTAGCCTATTTGGTATCCCGTGACCGAACTTGTTTGGATTGCAGACCTGTTATTTTTCCTGACTCTGGAGTGTAGGTATGTCTGAGTGGATGTAATTGTTGGTCTCCAACGAACGTTTCGTTTTTCAAAGATTTTCCTGTGCCTTACTATTCAATATCCATTTAGCTACTTCTATCTGAGGTATTCTTCAGTAAAATTGATTGTATTAGCTTTTGTACTGCAACTATCTTCCCTCATCGATAAGTTTGATTACTTGGAGTGCAGGAAACCACGTAGATCACTTGTAGGTACAACTGCTATAACTTCGTTCATTCATTCATTCATTGGATTTTGTCGCCATTTCTTATACACAGACCGAGGTCACTGTTCGTTCTCCGGAGCTATATTTCCCAGACGCCTGAGATTCACGAAGATCTCCACTGGCTGTTCAGAACCTGTAGTCAGCAGATCCCTTCTGCCGTACAGAAGTTCATTAACCACTTAAAGGCCTACAGTAATCTGAACCAAGGCAATTTATACTGAAAGAATGAACCAGAACTAAACAAAGGTAAAATGGAATGGAATAAATGGAAAATATTTTCAGAATAATTATAGAGCGGAGAGTGAAATTATTATTATTATTATTTTAGGAAAAATCCAATATTCATGAGATTCATTGTTGACCCCCCAGTCCTCCCTCATTCCAGGCAGCCCGACCACCTCACCAGTATGTATTAATTTATTAGGCGGCCAAGCACCGCGCTGTATTTTTATTATTGGTATTATTATTTTAAAAAATTGTTTTACCTATAACCAACTGATCACTTTTCATAAAACTTTGCACAATGGTAGAGGGTAATGAAAAGGTCATGACATTAATTTTAAAATCGATTTGCTATAGCAATCAATTGAAATTGTAAAGTTGCAAACATATCTCATGTCCTGTTTGACCTACAGTCATGAAAGTTTGTCCACGTATGTCACTCTTCAAGACAAACAAATGTGCCTCAAGGACCAATATGCTCTGCTTCCTTAGATTTTCCACCATTTTGAACTTTAGTGAAAAACACAGCAAATGCTACTCCTCCTCAAAGATTTGAACAATCTCCATGAAACTTGGTTGAAATAGTCCATGAACCAATATTGGAACCATACAGTATCAGATACCATACAAATGTCAAAAAACAAAGCTACTATCAGCCAATTCATGCCTATAACTTCAAGATGGTTTAATATGATGCCACAAAACTTGGTAGATCAACAACCATAATAGAAAGCTAACCCTAGGGATGGCTTGTAGCATAGTGGTTAAGGTAAATGACTGGGACAGGCAAGGTTGGTGGTTTGAATCCCAGTGTAGCCACAATAAGATCTGCACCAGCCATTGGGCCCTTGTGCAAGGCCCTTAACCCTGCTTAACCTTGCTCCAGGTGAGGATTGTCTCCTGCTTAGTCTAATCAACTGTATGTCACTCTAGATAAGCGCCAATAATGTAATATAATCTAATATATTGTTCTGATCAAATATGAGACAGGCGCAAGAAAGTGTATTTCCATTTTTAGGCATAACCGAGGATTGACTACATGTTAGCACTATAACAAGCTAAAATGTTTAAAATTGGCAAAATTTCTAACAATGGTAGTCTGTGGTAGCACCTATTACAGATAGATTTTTATGAAATTTGCACATTGGTAGAGGAAATTTTGAAATGTGGTACAACTAATCTAAAGCATAATATCTAAAATAAACAAAAAGTCGATCTCAAAAAGCAAAAACACGACTAGCCAATGAAATCTACAGAGGGTGTGGTCTTTCATAAACATGCTTATAAGAGTTTAAGTGCTTGCCCTAATGCCATCAAACTTGGTAGTCCAATCAACAGTCATACTAAAAGGCTATGGTATATATTTTTTGGCTTAATCAAACAAAATTGTGCTGCTAGACAGCAAATTTTCTACTTTGGCATATCTGCCATGTTTATTTCTTTGAAACTTGGTAGTAGGGCACTCGAAGCTGCTTATCCATTATGGTGGCACTATAAGAAGCTAAAATGTTTTAAACAGGCATTTGTCATAGCCCGTTTGAGCCAGAGTCATGACTTTTTGTACCCTTTCTGTAATGATGGAATGTCACGTCAAGGTCACTCGGACCGCACAGTAGCTCAACTGTTGCAATGGCGTATTGGGCTTGCTTGCAGCTATATTTGTTATTGTTTTTGTTCCTTTCTAGTACCATTGATATGCCTTAGTTCGTATTAGTGAGGCTGTTGAAATCCCATCTGCTGATCTGTTCTGTTTGCACTTCACACTTCGGCATCTTTCTTGTGGGGGAACATGGTCTGAAAATTATGTTTTTATATAATAGATGGTAACTTCAAAGAGAATTGGGAAGTGATTTTAATTTCTCCAGACTTTTTCCTGGGTTCAAGTTCCATTTTTTTTACCATTTGGCTTGAGGATACATTCACTTTCATGCAATCTGTTCCATTGTACATTACATTTTTGAGATCAATATTGTGAATAAGATGAATAAAACAACAAAAATAACAATCTGTTCTACTCATAACTACTCTTATGCCAAAGACCAAGCTTATATGACAGCCTGGCTGCCAAGAAGTGCATAATTTAATGAGTCATAATATTTGTCTATATTAATTAATTAGATTATACTATACAGTAGCACAAACATATTTTTTACCAATGATACAAATTTTACAAAATTATACTAAACTTGGTTAGATTATTCCAGTCCTGGAAAGCCTGGGGTTCAGGTCATTATTATTACCAGGGGCAAATCATAAATGAACTGCATGGTAACTGAAACCTGTATGACAACAAATGGCATTACATTTATTGTGTGTATCATAGCTGTGTTTTACTAGCTGCTTGACTGGTTCATATTGAGATTGACATCTGGTGAAAGAAAATAGCCTATAAGGGAAGGGTGGTGGGAGTGTTAGGATGATTCCAAGGGCCCTGACTGACAGGAGCCCAAAACATATTAGACCATGGGTGGCAGGGCCCGATGTGAGAGCTTCCCATGGGGCCCAAAATCCTTGGTGGGGCCCCTGCCTGCAACAATAGTGGGATTAGTCCATTGAACATACACACAGACACACACGCACACACACACACACACACATATATATATATATATATATATATTGGCCCACTCATCTTCTCAGAATTGTTGTAATTCAGCCACATTGGAGGGTTTTCGAGCATGAACCGCCTTTTTAAGGTCATGCCACAGCATCTCAATAGGATTCAGGTCAGGACTTTGACTAGGCCACTCCAAAGTCTTCATTTTGTTTTTCTTCAGCCATTCAGAGGTGGACTTGCTGGTGTGTTTTGGATCATTGTCCTGCTGCAGAACCCAAGTTTGTTTCAGCTTGAGGTCACGAACAGATGGCCGGACATTCTCCTTCAGGATTTTTTGGTAGACAGCAGAATTCATGGTTCCATTCATCACAGCAAGTCTTCCAGGTCCTGAAGCAGCAAAACAGCCCCAGACCATCACACTACCACCACCATATTTTACTGTTGGTATGATGTTCTTTTTCTGAAATGCAGTGTTACTTTTACACCAGATGTAATGGGACACACACCTTCCAAAAAGTTCAACTTTTGTCTCGTCAGACCACAGAGTATTTTCCCAAAAGTCTTGGGGAACATCAAGATGTTTTCTGGCAAAATTAAGACGAGCCTTAATGTTCTATTTGCTCAGCAGTGGTTTTCGTCTTGGAACTCTGCCATGCAGGCCATTTTTGCCCAGTCTCTTTCTTATGATGGAGTCATGAACACTGACCGTAACTGAGGCAAGTGCGGCCTGCAGTTCTTTGGATGTTGTTGTGGGGTCTTTTGCGACCAAAGAGGTAGGACTCAATCCAGTCCAGGGCTGTGCCACAGATGCCCGTTGCTGACAGGGCGGACAGGAGGACGGAGTGATCCACAGTGTCGAAGGCAGCAGAGAGATCTAGAAGAATGAGGACAGAGGAGAGGGAGGCTGCTTGTGCGGCATGGAGCGACTCACTGACGGAGAGGAGCGCTGTTGTTGAAATTATATATTCATGTGATTATTTAATTATTAATTATTTATATTATTAATTCCTTATCCTTTACTAATTTCTGATACTATTATTGGTTGCTTATGCTGGAATGATCCAGAGTATACACACTTATTAAAGTATCATAACTTACCTTGTGCTACTCAATATTATATTCTGTAACTGTGTGAGTGGAGATGTCTCTCCCTTTCTGTACCATGGGCCTCCAAGGCCACGGCTATTAACTGTGTGTTCTGGATTATCTTGTCTTGGTGCCTGAGAGCCTGCAGAACCAAAAACATAATACCTCATGACGGAAGCTACCATGGGGATTATCTTCCTAGAAACAGGGAGTTAAAACAAGATAAGATAGATTATTCTCAGACGCGCAAGTTAAATGCACAGGCCCCTGCGTATACGTCATGCTGGAATGTTTTGAGAACATGCATCTGCATGATGAAGGGGGAGATATGAAAAACCAATCTATAGTAAGGAGAAGAGCGGTGGATTGTCTTTGAATATTGATTATCAGAAATATTAATGAATACTAATGAAGGGGCGTACATTTGTTGTTCTGTGCCTACATATATCCAGACAAAGGTCCTGGAACCTTTGTCCTTGTTGTTGCATAGAACTTGGACCCTATGCGCATAGTAAAGATTGGATTTTATTTACTGTCTCTGTCTCTTGAGTGTTTTCTTACAGGAATAAATTAAAATTCCCACCACAAGCGCGGTCTCTGTCGAGTGGCCCGATCTGAAGCCAGACTGATGGGGGTCTAGCAGGTTGTTGTTAGAAAAGAAAGAAGAAAGTTGAGTAGAAGCAGCTCGTTCTATGGTTTTAGAAAGAAAAGGAAGAAGAGATACCGGGCGATAGTTCAGGATGATGGAGGGATCCAGGGTAGGTTTTTTTAGCAATGGAGTGATGTGGGCCCTCTTGAAGGATGCTGGAAAACAGCCGGAAGACAGGGAGGAGTTGACAAGGGAGGTGACAAATGGGAGAATGTCTGGTGTGATAGTCTGGAGAAGAGTATGTGTGTCTGTGTCTGTGTGTGTATGTGGGTGGGTATGTGTTTGTAGGTGTGTGTGTATGCGTGTCTGTGCGTGTTTGTGTGTATGTGTGTGTGTGTGTATGTGGGTGGGTATGTATTTGTATGTGTGTGTGTATGTGTGTGTCTGTGTGTCTATGTGTGTGTGTGTGTGTCTCTGTGTGTGTATGTGGGTGGGTATGTGTTTGTAGGTGTGTGTGTGTGTGTATGCGTGTCTGTGTGTGTGTGTGTGTGTGTTTGTATTTATGTCTGTGTGTGTATGTGGGTGGGTATGTGTTTGTAGGGGTGCGTGTGTATGCGTGTCTGTGCGTGTGTGTGTATGTGGCTGGGTATGTATTTGTATGTGTGTGTGTGTGTGTGTGTGTGTGTGTATGTGTGTATATGGGTGGGTATGTGTTTGTAGGTGTGTGTGTATGTGGCTGGGTATGTGTTTGTGTGTGTGTGTGTGTGTGTGTGTGTGTGTGTGTGTGTATGTGGGTGGGTATGTATTTGTGTGTGTGTGTGTGTGTGTATGTGGCTGGGTATGTCTGTGTGTGTGTATGTGGGTGTTAATGCATGTCTGTGTGTGTATGTGTGTTTGTTTGTTTATATGTTTGTATGTGTGTGTGTGTGTGTGTTTGTTTGTATATGTGCACTGCATACATGTCTCCGGGGTCTGTAGGGGAGGCAGAAAGCGGAGAGGAACCGCATGCGCGTGGAGCAGAACTTCCTGGAGCAGACGCACGCACAGCGGCAGGAGGCGGTGTATGTAAATATTGATTTTATTAGCACTGTAATTGACACACATTTGCATTCTTAGTTTACATGTTCATATGCATCTTGCTTTAATATATATTAATTTGCTCATACAAACTCCTTAGTTGTTTGCATTTGTGTCTGTTTCTTTTGTGTGTGTGTGTGTGTGTGTGTGTTTGGTGCTCTTTCCGTTGTGGAATTTTTTTTTGTGGCACGTAGATCTTCATTTTGATGTTGCAGCTCTTTACCATACCTTTAAGTCCTCACTGTAGTTCATGATTTGATGACATAGCCTATGCTTATCGTGTTCAAGGCTGTGGATAACTAGCCATTTATAGGGATTGCTTTGTCTAACCTGTCTTCTGTAGTTGGTCCATCCCTTTGGAAAAAAACATCTTTTAATGATCAAAAAGCCAAATTAATATAGAATATATTATTTATATATTGGGTTTGTTGAGCAAGAATTTGTGGGCGGCATGGATGGTGCAGTGGGCTTGCGTGTTCTCCCTGTGTCTGCATGG
Organism: Conger conger; assembly: GCF_963514075.1. Lineage (NCBI taxonomy): Eukaryota > Metazoa > Chordata > Actinopteri > Anguilliformes > Congridae > Conger > Conger conger. The sequence continues at coordinate 28,636,669 of NC_083775.1, forward strand.
GTTTCCTCCCGCAGTCCAAAGACATCCAGGTGAGGCTGATTGGAGAGTCTAAATTGCCCGTGGATTTGAGTGTGTGAGTGAATGGTGTGTGTGTCCTGCGATGGACTGGCGACCAGTCCAGGGTGTATTCCTGCCTTTCAACCATTGTAGGAATGAATAGGAATGAATGAATGAGTATGAATTTGATTTTATAGATTGTGTATTCAAAGTATGAGTTTAGAGTATGAATTTGAGTGAATAGATAGCATATTTAAAATATGAATTTCAGCTTTAGAATAAAGGAGTTGCGTATTATTCGTTTTTGAGTTAGAAGATTCAAGTATGATGTGCACTACTGTGAGGAATTGTGTGAAAAAGATGCGTGTCTCGCCATGTTTTATGTGATTCATTTTGTATTAGTCTTGTATTGTCTTATCAAGTATTGTGTTAGTCTAGGTTCGTCATGTTGTTTAGTTTATTTCTTGTTACGATTAATTTTCTCGTCATGTCTAGTTATGTTTCGTTACGATTATATTACCTTGTTATGTTGAATGGTTATCGTCTTAGTTTCGTTTTGTGTTATGTTTTGATTTATGTTTATTGTTACGTAGACTGGTTACTGTTTAAACATACACTTTTACATGTCTTTCCGCAAACCTTGCGTTCCGCCTTTTCTCTCTCTCTCTTTCTGTCATTCACTCCCTAATTGTTTCCATTTGTCTATTTACTAAAACTACTAACGCTAGATCAGGATTGGGTAGAAACTAACAAACTAATCATGTGTTCATGTTACCTTACGTTTCTCGTGCATGTCATTTACTAATTTACTAATGCTAGGGCAGGATAGGTTTATTACTAACGATTACTAATCACCTTTTTAAACTTGTCATCCATCGCACCTGTTTTCCATTTCCTTGCTACGCTCTAACTAATTGTCTACACCTGTCTACACCTGCATTTATATCCCAGTCGTGCTACTGTTCACTGCGAAATTGTCTGCCTCTAGTCTTACTACGCAACTCTTGAGCATTATTTCTGATTGATTCACGTTAAGATCCAAGCCTGTTTACCTACTATTGTTTATTGATTTCTGTTTCGTTTACCATCGTTTGTTTTTGACCACGTCCTCGTCTACCGTCTTTGTACTTTTGCCTCGCTGATTGTTTTATGGTTTCGACTTCCGCATCGCCCTCGACTACGACTCTGCCTGCCGTCCACCTGTACATCTGCCCCGCTGACAGCTCTCCTGCTACCGGACCTCCCTGCACTTTACCGACTACGAGTTTTCCTCTTCCCTCGGCACCGTGCTTTTTGTTTGTTTATCGTTTGTTTGGCTGGATCTACGTGTATGGACTTTGCTTGTTGTGACTACGCTCCTGGGATTCGTCCCAAATAAAGCCCTGACGGGACTTTATTCCATTATTGTTTCTGAGTCGTGCATTTTGGGTCCAACCCCCACGCACCCGTCTCAGCTGTACAGTTTCAAAAATATTATTTTAATACTTTCCCCAATATAATACCTCAAACTTAACTTCATTGAGGTGAAAACATATTTACATAGTTTAACTGCTAAGAATGAGATGGTATTATGTGTACATTACATGACACTTGTTTTTAATTATTATTTATTGAATTCAAATTCACAAAAATTCCATACATACATAACAATAGCAGTAACAAAACCATACCATAAAGGAAACCTACATAAAAGAAGAGACCGTAATTGATTATTATTTTTATTCAAACATTTTTTAAACAATAAACTTCTTTTCTTTTTCTTTTTTTTCTGTTTTTTTTTTTTTACATGCACAAATGAGACTGTTTTTCAATTCTAAATTTGATTATAACTTTTTTAAATAAAGGAATCTTACTCAAATAATCCAAAAAGAGGAGAGAAAAAAAGAGGGAAAAAATCAATTTTTTGTTTTTAATCAAGATTTGTATTTTTTTTTCATTTCTCTTTTTTCTTTAATTGGTACACTAAGACTAAAACATCCAGACATAAAAAACAAAGCAGAGTACAATACTATCGTTCATTTTATATATTTTTTCTTGTGCATTAACACATTCCCCCAATTTAATTCATGAATTAAATGACTATTACATTTTTCCTTCGTTTTTCTTGGTCCTGCCTTTGACTTTTGTCTCGCCGGCCTTCACTCCATCTGCCTTCTCTGATTTTAATCTTCTATTTTCTTTCTTTTTATGGCCTCTTTCTATATTTTTTGAATCCCCCCCTTCGTTGTCTGATTCCTCCTTTTCTCGATTTTTCCTATCCTCCATCTCTTCCATTTTCTCCTCCTTTTCACTATCATCTCTCTCCTCCTCAAGTTTAGAGTTCTCCCCTTCCAGATTTTTCAGATCCTCTTTTTCCTTCCTTCTCTTTTTATGATGGAATTTTCTCTCTCTCTCGCCTCCCTCTGTCCCCACCACTTCTTTCATTTTCCTTTTCTCCTGTGCTGCCCTCAGCTTTTCTCTTTCCTCCTTCTCCACCTTTTCTTTCATATTTCTCTGCTTCTCCAGAATTTTCCTTTCTCTTTCTCGTCTCCTGTTCTCAACCTCTCTCTTCATCTCTTCCGCTTTCTCTTTTATTCTTATCTCCTTCTCCCGAATTTTCCTTTGTGTGTCTCTCTTCCACCTCTCCTCCTCTCTTTTCATCTTCTCCACTTTCTCTTTCCTTTTCCTCTCCTTCTCCAGATTTTCTTTCTCCTTTCCTCTCCTTTTCCATTCCTCGAATCTTTTTTGCTCTTCCTCTTTTTCTTTTAATTTCCTCTCCACTTCCTGCTTTCGCTTGTCTTCCCTTTCCCTCTGTTTCTTTTCTGCCAGAAGCATTTTCTTCTCCTCTTTTTCCCTTTCTCTCCTGTCCTTCTCCTCCCTTTTCTTCAGCCTTTCCCTCCGTTTACCTGCCGCTTGCTGCCTTTTTGCCTCCTCCACCTCCTTCTCCATCTTCCACTTCTCTCGGGTTCTGCTCTCTTTCTCTTCCCTGTTCATCTCCACCAGTTGCTTTCCCCTCTCCTTCCTCTCTTTCTCTTTCTCCAACTTGTCCTGGATTTCATCTAATCTCTCTTTCTTCATCAGCTCCTTCATGTGCATTTCATCCTCCTTTTCTTGTTCCTTCCTCTGCTTCTCCTGCATATTCCTCTCCCCCAGTTCTCTCCTCAGCTCCTCCTCCGCTCGCCTCCTCTCATGCTTTTGATAGTCCCTCCTCAGCTTGTCTGCGATTATCTTGTCCTGTATTTCTCTCCTCAACTGTTCTTTTTCTTTCTTTTTAACGCTGGCTCCCTTCAATCTCTCTGTCCGCATCTCAATCTTCATGTCCTGCTCTCTCCTCCGCAGTTCTTCTGCTTGCCTCATCTTCTCTTCCCTTTCAATCACTCTGGCCATCTCCTGTACCTCCCTCTTTTGTATTTTTCTCTTCTCCTCATCCTGCCTTTTCCTCCGCTCTATCTCCACTCGACATTTCTCCTCTGCCCTTTCGTTTTCTTTTCTCTCCCTCTCAAGGATGTTCTTCCTCTCCCTTTCCTTCCTTATCTGCCTCTCTTTCTTTCTCTCTTCTTCCCTTTGCTTTCTCTCTTCTTCCCTTTTCTTTTTTTCTCTCCTCTTTCTCTCTTTCTCAATTAGCCTCATCCATGCCTCCATTTCCCTTCTCTCTTCCTGCTCTTTCTCTCTTTCCCTCTTTTTCTGAAGGCAAAGCAAAATGGGACACCAGTTAGAATATAGCAGTGGTGCAGTTATAAATGTACCTGTGACATTTCCCCCCTAGTAGATTATACTTATGTCATGTGTGTGTACTACGGTTATTAATCCTAACCCATTGACTGCGCTGTTTGGTGTAGTTTTGCAGGAGAGACCAATAACAACTTACCAGCATTTTCCACCTTATTTACTAGATATTTGTACTCCGTCGTTGGAAGAAAGTTATGCCGCCATCTCACAGGCGCTGGCTAGAGGAGGTAATATCCCATCTTAAACTTAACAGCTTAAATTCACTGCCCGGGGCTCCACCCAGAAGAATCATAATGTCAGGCAACCGTTTCTTCTCTATTTTGAGATTGAGTTCCTCTCCATCAATACAATGTAGCATTTTTATTTTTGGTCTTTCTGTTTTATTTGTATTTTATTTTATTTATTCACTTAGTGCCAATTCACTCTGTTGAAGTGTTGTTTCCCTGACGGTTTGTGATGCCCAGCAATAATCTGTTTTTATGTTCCTACGTTTATCTTATTTTGGAGTACTGAGTGCTATTGTGATTGTACAATATATGTGAAAATCCAAAAATAAATATTAAACACTGTTGGCAAAAAAAGAGCAGGCACAACTGGTCCATTAAAGGCTGTCATCTTTAAAATATTTGTCAGATGAAGTGAAATAGTTACTTTTCAGCAAACGTCTTTCTTTACTGAGCGTCCCGGTCCAAAACTCGGAACAGTCACGAGTCCATTAAAAAATATAAAATGCTGAAGTGATAGAACCTGAAATCAGATAACTATCCATTTTTATTTGAAACAGGCCCAAACGTTTTGGAAGTCATTTTGGAGTTATTTTTCATCAACATGTTTCCATCCGCGTAAGAGTGTGTGCTGAAACAATAGCCTCGTATTTTAAAAAAAACGTTCATGAATTTCGAAAAGAATCTTGCAGTCCAACGTACCTGAGGAGCGGAATGGCCACAGACCTCCAGTGGCTCCACTTTGTTGTGAAATCTGTGCTGCGCCTGGATAAGAAACACAACAGTGAAAAAATAGTATCGATAATATACAGGCTAAAATATGCGATGAAGATATTTACTGTTAAAACGGACATTTAAAAAATAACAATAATAATTGTTGCTGGCAGGAATAGTTTTTTTTATTTTTTATTGGGCACTAAATACGTGTGTGAAGTTCCATACAAAAATACTGTTTAAAAGTATGAAAAGCCGTTTCTGCTTGGAGCCCATTCACTTTGGCATCTCTGAACCTCAATATCTTCTAATTATCAGCTCACGAGTTAAGCCGTAAAAGCCTCACGCTTTTATCTTAGTATTGATCATGTTAACTTTCCTCCACTGCCTTCTTATTTAAAATATTTCGTATGGTCAACGTTGAAATAAATCACAAATTCTCATTACTTACGAGCATTGCGTTGTATGTTTCAGTTATCCGTGGGAGGAATAAAAACGTGAACAGTAGTTTTGCTATTTTATGTGGCTCCCCCTTGTGACGCGACAAAGAAATGGATCAAATCTGTAAAGCGCCACAGCACTTAATCCTGAATATATATTGTTGCGTAGATTTTCGAATTCTTTTTCTGTAGCGCTGTCTGTAGAAATCCTTCCGGGTTGACTGCCTCTAACCTTGATCAACTGTATTTCTCCCCTAAGGGGTCATACGGTGATGGTCCAAAATGGGATGAAATGTGATTTATCTTTCCCAATTTAAGATATAGCAAGCATATATCTTTTCTTTAAATTCTACTAATCCTGTATGATTTGACAACATTATTACATTACATTATTGGCATTTTGGCAGACACTCTCACCCAGAGCGACATACAGTTGATTAGACTAAGCAGGAGACAATCCTCCCCTTGAGCAATGCAGGGTTAAGGGCCTTGATCAAGGGCCCAACGGCTGTGCGGATTTTATTGTGGCTACACTGGCATTAGAACCACCGACCTTGCGTGTCCCAGTCATTTACCCTAACAATTACGCTACAGGCTGCCCTACAACCTTCTGTAATGATGGAAAAGAAGAAGAAGAACAACAACAAAAAACGATGTGCGTGTATATGTGTGTCTCCGTGTCTGCATGTGTTTGTATGTGTGGGTGTGTGCCTCTCTGTGTGTGTGTTTGTATATGCCTGTCTGCGTGTGTCTGTATGTGCCTGTATGTGTGTATGTTTGTGTGTGTGTGTGTGTGTGTGTATGCTTGTCTGTGCATGTGTGTGTATGTGGCTGGGTATGTGTTTGTATGTGTGTGTGTGTGTGTGTATGCTTGTCTGTGCATGTGTGTGTATGTGGCTGGCTATGTGTTTTTATGTGTGTGTGTGTGTCTGTGTGTGTGTGAGTGTGTATGTGTGTGTGTGTGCGTGTGTTGTGTGTTGTGGCACCCCTGCTCCGAGAGAGAGAAAGAGGGAGAGAGAGAAAGAGAGAGAGAGGACCGTCTACGCCCTGCCGTACTGACCCTGAAGGAGACCCCACCTTTACGAACGGCAACCCCAAAGACCCGGAAACGGACGCTGGACACGTGAGCCAAATAAAATCCCATCCTACTTACCCCATTTCTTTGTGTTTCCCCCACCCAGCCCTGACGCGGCTGAAGAGGGAAGGAGGAAGGAGGCCCTGGAGCATACCATGGTCTGGGAAGAACCTTACTTGATTTTGCCTGAACGGCCCCTTTTATTTCTCCAGTTTTCCCCTACCCTTGCCCTGAGGGGGGGCGCCATCACCAATACCCCGAAAAAAAAAAACCAACACAGAAAAAATAAAAATAATAATTTTTTCTGATATCTGCTATCTCCTGTGTCTGGTTTCCAGCTGCGCCCACCTACTGCACCTCAGGATCCACCCCGAGGCACCTGTGTGTGCGTGTGTGCGTGCGTGCGCACTGCACACTGCACACGTGTCTCCGGGGTCTGTCAGGGAGGCAGGAAGCGGAGAGGAACCGCATGCACGCAGACGCACGCACAGTCGCAGGAGGTGGCGTAGACGCTGCGTGAAGAGAAGAGGAGGGTCCAGCAGGAGAAGATAATGCAGGAAGAGGACCCTGAGAGACAGCGCCGCCTGGAGGTGAGGAGCTGCAACTGCAAGTACTAACAAGTACTGGATCAGGCCCTATCCAACCATACATTTTTATGGACATTTGGAAAAAGAACCAGATAAGTTTTTCACTTGGCTGAAGTAGAAAAGTTGATGTATCTACAAAGAGATGTGATAAAGAGCGAAGGAAATTTGAACTTGAATAAATGATGACATGACAAGGACTTTAGTGCATCATTGTAACCAGGTGTGTGGTATTGCTGCGGACCGTCCACTAGATACGGTAAAGTGTAATTTCGTTATTGCTAATTTGAACAATCTGAGGTTAGGGCTTGAGCCAGTCTGTTTGTTGTATTGCTGTTTGTTGTATTGTTAATCACTCATACTGGTTGCATACCTGTAGAGTGATTGAACGTTTGTTTGAAATTGCTGAGTTTGTCAGGAGATTAGCGCTGATTTGATACTGCTTGTGAGCGATTTGTAGGTGCTTTAAATAGGCGTCTTCAGAGCGTCGCTCCGTCCCAGTTTGCTATGCTGTTATGTTTCACCCCATCCCAGTGTGCTCTCTCCCCCGAAGACACCCCCTGCGACGTGGGCCTCCACGGCGTCGGAACCCCTCCAACCTCAGCTACCCCCTGCTCACCCCCTGTAAGGACTTTGCTGTCACAGGGGGACTATGGAACTGCCAGTCTGCCACTCGGAAGGCTGACTTCATCCCTGCGTATGCCTCCCTCCAGTCCCTACAATTCCTTGCCCTAACTGAGACCTGGATCACACCTGACAACACCGCCACTCCCGCTGCCCTCTCATCCTCCTTCTCCTTCTCGCACACTCCCCGGCCTTCTGGCCGTGGCGGTGGTGCTGGTCTTTTAATTTCCCCCTTTTGGAAATTCTCTGTTCTCCCCCTCTCTGACCTGTCCATATCCACTTTTGAATTCCATTCTGTTGCAGTATCCTACCCTACTAACCTTTTTATTGCAGTTATCTATCGCCCTCCAGGGCCCCTGGGAAGCTTCCTTGATGAGCTAGACACCCTTCTCAGCTCCTTCCCTGAGGATGACACCCCGCTGATTCTCCTTGGAGACTTCAACATCCACCTTGAAGCCTCCCAGGCTGCTGCCTTCCTACCGCTACTCCACTCCTTCGGCCTCTCCCTGCAACACTCTCCTCCAACCCACAAGGCGGGCAATGTCCTAGACCTTGTCTTTGTGAGGAACTGCTCATGCTCTGATTTCACGGTTACCCCTCTGCATACATCTGATCACCACTTCATCTCATTCTCCCTCCATCTTCCTCCCCATCCTCCTCCCCCTCCTCCCACCTACCCTTCCTCAGCCCGCCGTAACCTCCGCTCCCTCTCACCCTCTTCCTTTGCCACCACTGTCACCGCCTCACTCCCCTCTCTCAAATCCTTCTCCAAACTCCCCGCTGACTCTGCATCTGCCGCCCTTCTTTCATCTCTCTCCTCTGCTTTTGACTCCCTCTGTCCCCCTGTCTCAAAGCCGCCTCGCACATCCCCCCCGTCCCCTTGGATATCTGACACCCTCCGTACCTCCAGGGCCAGCCTCCGCGCAGCGGAGAGGAAGTGGGGGAAATCCAGAGACGCTTCAGACCTCACAACATACCAGTCTCTCCTGGCGGCATTCTCTTCCGCTGTGACTGCCACCAAAGCTAAATACTATCAAACACAAATTCAGAACTCCGGTTCTAACCCCCGGAAACTTTTCTCTATTTTCTCCTCTCTCCTCAACGCACCGGCTCCTCCTCCTCAGTTCTCCTTCGCTGCTGATGACTTTGCTGATTTCTTCGATGAGAAGGTCACAGTCATCCGCAGATCCTTTACAACCACCGCCCCCCTCAGTGTGCCCTTCCCCCCCTCTAGGCCCATCCCTTCCTTTTCCACTTTCTCCCCCCTTACAGACTCTGATGTTTCTCAACTCCTGCTCTCCCACCGCCCCACAACCTGTGCCCTTGACCCTATCCCCTCTTCTCTTCTCCAAACTATCACACCTGACATTCTCCCATTTGTCACCTCCCTTGTCAACTCCTCCCTGTCTTCCGGCTGTTTTCCGGCATCTTCCAAGAGGGCCCACATCACTCCGCTGCTAAAAAAGCCTACTCTGGATCCCTCCATCATCCAGAACTACCGCCCAGTATCTCTTCTTCCTTTCCTTTCTAAAACTATAGAACGAGCCGCTTCTACTCAACTTTCTTCTTTCTTTTCTAACAACAACCTGCTAGACCCCCATCAGTCTGGCTTCAGATCCGGCCACTCGACAGAGACTGCGCTCCTCTCCGTCAGTGAGTCACTCCATGCCGCACGAGCAGCCTCCCTCTCCTCTGTCCTCATTCTTCTAGATCTCTCTGCTGCCTTCGACACTGTGGATCACTCCATCCTCCTGTCTGCCCTGTCAGCAACGGGCATCTGTGGCACAGCCCTGGACTGGATTGAGTCCTACCTCTCTGGTCGCTCCTTCCAGGTTGCCTGGGCTGGTTCGGTATCGACACCTCGGCCCCTCGCCACAGGAGTTCCCCAGGGCTCAGTCCTAGGCCCGCTTCTTTTTTCTCTTTACACTCGCTCCCTTGGCCCTGTGATCACTGCACATGGGCTATCCTATCACTGCTACGCGGACGATACCCAACTCTTTGTCTCGTTCCCGCCGTCTGATACGCAGGTTTCAGCCCGTATCTCTGCTTGCCTGAGGGACATCCAGAGCTGGATGGACAACCACCATCTAAAGCTCAACCCAGGCAAGACTGAAATGATATTCATCCCTGCTAATACCTCTCCCCATCTGGATCTCTCCATTTCCCTCGGGGATACCACACTCACGCCGTCACCCAGTGCAAGGAACCTCGGCATGGTGATGGACAGCAGACTGTCCCTTTCCGAGAACATTGCGGCGGTGACCCGGTCTTGCAGGTTCTTCCTATACAACATACGGAGAATCCGCCCCTTTCTCACCCCCTACTCGACCCAGCTCCTGGTCCAAGCGATGGTTCTGTCCCGCCTGGACTACTGCAATTCCCTCTTGGCTGGCCTCCCAGCATCCGCCATCAGACCCCTCCAACTTATCCAGAATGCAGCAGCTCGTCTGGTCTTCAACCTTCCCAAATACTCGCACGTCACCCCCCTGCTTACTACCCTCCACTGGCTGCCTGTCATGGCTCGCATCAAATTCAAAACATTGGTGCTAGCCTTCCAAGCAGTTAACGGGTCTTCCCCAGCTTAACTACAAAAAATCATCAGACCCTACACCCCTGCCAGACCTCTTCGTTCAGCCTCCACAGGCCGCTTGGCACCTCCCCCTCTCCGAACCTCCACCTCACGCTCACGACTGCTGTCTGTTCTGGCTCCACGGTGGTGGAACGAACTCCCCGTTGAGGTCAGAACTGTAGAATCTCTCCCCACCTTCAAACGCAAACTGAAGACACACCTCTTCAAGCAGCACCTCTCCCCATCCCTCCCTACCTCCCTGTGAACCTTAATTGTTGTCTCTGTGACTTGCTTTGTGTATCGGTATTTTTTAGTTGACTAGGTAAGCAGTGTTTTGATAGTTAACTTTGGTCACTTTTGCTCTGTTTGTTTGTTTCTTGTAAAAAAAAAAATCTTTTTTTTTTAAATTGGCCCTCGTCCTTATCTTTGTTGTACAGGTAGCAGTTAAAATTGTACTTCCCTCTAGGGTCTTTCAGCGAACTTATCCCTGGTTATGGATATGCACTTTGTTGTACGTCGCTCTGGATAAGAGCGTCTGCCAAATGCCAATAATGTAATGTAATGTAACTTAAGTCACAATCATCATAGTTGAAGGAAGCACACACATATTCACATTTTCCTTTGCCTACTTTTTGCCAACATTTGCTCAACATTTGGATGGAAACTTCACCCACACATCTCTCCCTCTCACTTTCCCATTCTCACTCTCACTCTCCCTGTCTCTCTCCCTCTCTATTTTACTCTCCTTGTCTCTCTCTCCCTCCCTCTCTTTCCCACTTCCTCACTCTCCCTCTGTCTCTCTCTATTCTTTCTTTCTTTCCCTCTACCTCAATCTCTCCCTCTCTTTCTCAGTTTTTCCTTGTTTCACAGGCTGTGAGAATTTATTTTGTTGAACTGGGGGAAACTTTTACAGACAAAGTGCCAGCTTATTAATTTCATTCTTGGACTCGAAGCTAAAATGGCAATTTATAGGAACTGAAAAAAGATGATTGGTGAAGGGATAACCAAGATGTGGGTGGGGTTGTCAGGGGTATGATCAGGGGTAGAATAATGCTGGGGTATAAATATTATGAAGTGATGGAGAGTTTGAATGTGTTTACGAGCGTGTGGTGTTAGAAGGGGCACTTTGTAGTCCATAGAGGGAGGCTAGCTTTCTTTTGCACATGGAATAGGTTGTCTCTTTTGTGAATGTAATGTCATTGGTATTTAAAGGATGGTTAAAATGCTCTTTCTCAGGATGCTGTCCACCGTAGAGAACAGAAGAAGCTGGGGAAGAAGCTGATGAAACGTATCAAAGTCAAAGCCATTTGAACACAAACAAACTGAGGATGGACCCCACAGTGTGAGGAGCCCTCGGCTCAAACTAGCCTCTGCTGCTCTGTCCGCCCCCATATGCTGCCTCCACCCTCTCGTCCTCATCAGGCTTCTTTCTGTACAGATATCTGGTCCAATCTTGCTGCCCGCCATTTTACTGAAATTTCACCACCACATTTCCAGGAGAATGTATGGCTCTTCCTTGTTACCTACTTATTCATTCGTAGTGATACTCATTTAAACAAACTTCAATGGTAGTTACATGTTGTGACATGAACACACGTGCGCATGCATATACACACACTGAAACACTCACACGCAAACGGAAACACACACAGAATAGGCCTCAACTACCACACTGTCCCTGAAATACCCCAAATATAGGGGTAAATTTAACCCCTACAGTTGGGGTTGTGCGTCCTCTTGCTGGGCTCAACTTCTAGCCCTGAAGAAAAGGAATATTTCAAATTTAATTGTAAAACACTGTGTAGTGGATGTCACTGCTATGGGGTGAATCTTTAAAAACATTATTGAGGGATTTCATTTTTTTTTCTCGCCCTATCCAGGGTGCATTCCTGCCTCTTGCTCAATGCATGCTGATAGGTTCCAGCACCCTACGCGACCCTGACCAGGAATAAGCGGGTAATTTAATGGATGGATGGATGGATGGATGGATGAATGGATCATGGATTGACTTTGTGTTCCTGAGCATTGGAGGACAGAGTGGAAGCAGCTGAATGCTGCTTAGTAGCAGCTCTGTAAACAACATGTACCCCATTTGACAAAGTATGCTAAAATCTATAGATTTTATTAGCACTGTAATTGATACACATTTGCATTCTTTGTTTACATACATCTTGCTTTAATATAAATTCAGGATCCACCCCGAGGCACCACATATGGTGGAGAAGGCGTGCACACTGATGCCACGCTGTGGAAGCTGATCTGGGCCGAAGAACCAACACGGGTGAGAACTGAGAGGGAATGGAAGCCACACCCCCTGGGGAAGAGCGAAGAAGGAGACGACTGACTGCCCCTACCCTCGCTGAGATGCAAGACGCGGAAGCAGAGGAGGGGGCGCCCGAGGGATGCTGGAAGTGGTCATCACCGAGCTGGCGAGGTCCCAGCGGGCCCTGCAGGAAGCGGAACACCAACCAAGCGCCCCGGCCACCAGTGGAACCGTCACTGCATCCGAGAAAGAGCTTGGGGAGGCCCTGGCCCCGGAGAGAGAAGTCCGTCTAGCCTTCTCGGAGGGCCCCCAAGAGGTGAGCGAGGAGGCCGAAGCACCCACACGCTTTGGCACTGCCCAACTACACAAGCCCAAGTTCGCTCAAGCCTGGAGAGATGCCCGAGACATTAACGGGGTACCCCAAGGGCCGGTGAGTACACCATCGTATCCCTTCTTCAGGGTAAAACGTGACCTGCTCGAGTCTGTAACCCACAGGGGGAGGAAGTTGAACAGCTGCTTGTCCCTCAAACGTTTGTGCCCCGAGTCCTCTACCTAGGTCATACTCACCTGCTGGGAGCCCATCTGGGGATGGAGAAGACCTACGAGAGGATCCTGGCAAGGTTCTATTGGCCTGGGGGTGAAAAAGGCTGTGGAAGACTACTGCCGACACTGTGCCGTGTGCCAACTCCACAGCCCTAAGGTAACCCTTCGGAACCCACTAATACCCCTGCCGGTCATTGATGTTCCCTTCAGAAGGATTGCGATGGACATCGTGGGGCCCTTACCGATGTCCAGCCGGGGACATTGGTACATCCTCGTGATCCTCGATTATGCAACCCGCTACCCAGAAGCCGTCCCGCTCAGGACCGCGACCGGAAAGACAGTTGCCAGGGAGTTGTTCCTGCTTTTTAGCAGGGTCGGAATAGCGGAGGAACTCCTGACAGACCAAGGATCATGCTTCATGTCAGGGGTCCTAAAGGAGATGTGCCGGCTGCTACAAGTAACCCAACTAAGAACCTCCATCTACCACCCCCAAACTGACAGACTAGTGGAGAGATTCAATCAGACCCTCAAAGCCATGCTGAGGAAGATGATTGAAACGGACGGTAAGGACTGGGACCAGCTCTTACCCTATCTTCTCTTTTCAGTCCGAGAGGTGCCCCAGAGCACGACCGGCTTCGCCCCTTTTGAACTGTTATATAGCAGACGACCCCGGGGGTTACTAGACCTGGCGAAGGAGGCTTGGGAACAGCAACCGTCCCGAACCCGCAGCCTGATCGAGCACGTGGAGCAGATGGACCGGCGGATGGCCCAGATCTGGCCCATGATGAGGGCCCACATGGAACGGGCACAACAGGAGCAAGCCAGGCTGTATAACCGGGGAGCACAGGTGAGAGAATTCGCCCCGGGAGACAAGGTGATGATTCTAGTCCCTACCAGTGAATGTAAATTTCTGGCCCGATGGCATGGGCCGTATGAGGTCGTGGAACGCACAGGACCTGTAAACTACCGGGTGAGACAGCCGGGACGACGACACCGCCTCCAAATCTACCACGTCAACCTGATGAAGAGGTGGCATGAGCCACCCCCAGCTCCGACCCCAGTCCTCGCTGTCCAGTGGGTGCACCCACCCACCCCTGACGTGAGTATTGGAGAGCAGCTGAGCTCCCGCCAGCAGCAAGCGCTACGTGAGCTGGTGAATCGGAACCGGGATATCTTCTCGACTATGCCCGGCCGCACCCACCTAATCACCCATGACATCAGCACTGAACCTGGGAAGACGGTAAAATTACGACCCTACCGAATCCCAGAAGCTTGCCGACACGCCATACAGGAGGAGGTGAAGAGAATGCTCGACCTCGGGGTTATTGAGGAAAGCCGCAGTGCCTGGTCCAGTCCCGTGGTGCTAGTCCCCAAGCCAGATGGGACCTGGCGGTTCTGCAATGACTTCCGCCGGCTGAACGATGTCTCCCTATGTGACGCGTACCCCATGCCGAGAGTGGACAAACTAATTGAGCGGCTGGGACCGGCCCGATTCATCAGCACCCTGGACCTGATGAGGGGATATTGGCAAGTTCCCCTAACACCCCGTGCCAGGGAGAAGACGGCCTTCGCGACCCCGACGGGCCTCTACCAATACACAGTCCTCCCCTTCGGCGTACATGGAGCCCCAGCCACGTTCCAGAGGTTGATGGACCAGGTGTTGCGGCCCCACCAGAGGTATGCGGCAGCCTACCTGGATGACATCGTCATCCACAGCACCGACTGGGACAGCTATGTCGACAAAGTCGAAGCGGTGCTGATGTCCCTGAGGGAGGCCGGGCTGACGGCTAACCCTGCAAAGTGCCGGCTCGGATTGAAGGAAGCCGCCTATCTTGGCCACACAGTCGGGAGGGGGCGGGTGAAGCCTCAGTCGAACAAGGTCGACAGCATTGCCACCTGGCCCCAACGAAGAAACAGGTGAGAATGTTCCTGGGTCTGGTGGGTTACTATCGGCAGTTCATTCCAGAGTTTGCAGCACGAGCAGCCCCCCTCCACGACCTCACCAAAAAGGAGCAGCCCAACCGTGTCCAATGGAACCCTCTCGCCGCTGCAGCCTTCCAGGACTTACGGGCCGCTCTAGGTGAGGAACCAGTACTAATAACTCCCAACTTCCAGAAACCCTTCGTGCTGCAGACCGACGCATCGGAAGTGGGCCTGGGAGCAGTCCTGTCACAGATCCAGGATGGGGTGGAGCATCCAGTAACCTACATCAGCAGAAAACTCCTCAGCCATGAAAGGAATTTTCGAGAAGGAATGCCTTGCCATCAAATGGGCGGTAGGTAAATTAAGATATTACCTACTCGACCGTGAGTTTCTGTTGGTGACCGATCATGCTCCCCTCAAATGGATGTACCTTAACCGAGACAGCAACGCCCGAGTAACCCGCTGGTTTTTAGAGTTGCAGCCCTACCGGTTCAAGGTGGAACATCGCGCTGGGAAGCTGAACCAGAATGCTGATGCGCTATCCAGGAAGGAGGATGGCCTAGGGGCTGACGCTCCCGCCCGGGGCTTGGAGCTGAGGGGGGGTGTATGTGGCACCCCTGCTACTGCATGTTGCGCCACGTGGGTGGAGAACCCTGGAGGGGCCCGTGCAGGTCAACTGCGCAGACGTCACGCATTGGGAGAGGTGTGCGAAGGAGTATATCTGCCTAAAGAGGTGATCGGGAGATCAGCACCTTGGAGAGAGATCCCTCTACCTGCAGTCCAGGACCCCGGACAGCACACGTGAGTGAGCAGAGTGGAAAATCACTGATTCAGCTGCAGCCTCTTTTCCTAATGAGCAGGGAAGGGGATTTAAGGCGCGGTCGAGGCTGCAGCCAGAGTCAGTCGGTGCCATTCCTGAGCGCGTGAGAGCGTGGAAGGCAGAGAGGGGAAGGACCTGCAACGCCCTGCCATACTGACCCTGAAGGAGACCCCACCTTTACGGACGGCAACACCAAAGTCCTGGAACGGACGCCGGTCACGTGAGCCAGAGAGAATCCCTTCCTATTCACCCCCTGTCTTTGTGTTTCCCGCCAGCCCTGACGCGGCCGAAGAGGGAAGGAGGGAGGAAGCCCTGGAAAATACCCCGGTCTGGGAAGAACCTTAGTTTATTTTTTGCCTAAACGGCCCCTTTTATTTCTCCAGTTTTCCCCTACCCTTGCCCTGAGGGTGGGCGCTATCACCGATACCCCGAAATATTTTTTCTGACATCTGCGATCTCCTGTGTTGGTTTCTAGCTGTGCCCACCCTCTGCACCTCAGGATCCACCCCGAGGCACCATAACGCACGCACAGCGGCAGGAGACGGTGTATGTAAATATTGATTTTATTCGCACTGTAATTGACACACATTTGCATTCTTTGTTTACATGTTCATATGCATCTTGCTTTAATATATATTAATTTGCTCATACAAACTCCTAAGTTGCATTTGTGTCTGTTTCTTTTGTGTGTGTGTGTGTGTGTGTTTGTGTCTTTGGTGCTCTTTCCGTTGTTCCTCACTGTAGTTCATGATTTGATGTAACTTTACTTACATAGCCTATGCTTATCTTGAACTAGACGTGTTCAAGGCTATGGATAACTGGCAATTTATAGGGATTGCTTTGTCTAACCTGTCTTCTGTAGTTGGTCCATCCCTTTGGAAAAAAACATCTTTTAATGATCAAAAAGCCAAATGAATATAGAATATATTATTTATATATTGGGTTTGTTGAGCAAGAATTTGTGGGCGGCATGGATGGTGCAGTGGGCTTGCGTGTTCTCCCTGTGTCTGCATGGGTTTCCTCCCGCAGTCCAAAGACATCCAGGTGAGGCTGATTGGAGAGTCTAAAGTGTGTGAGTGAATGGTGTGTGTGTCCTGCGATGGACTGGCGACCAGTCCAGGGTGTATTCCTGCCTTTCAACCATTGTAGGAATGAATAGGAATGAATGAATGAGTATGAATTTGATTTTATAGATTGTTTATTCAAAGTATGAGTTTAGAGTATGAATTTGAGTGAATAGATAGCATATTTAAAATATGAATTTCAGCTTTAGAATAAAGGAGTTGCGTATTACTCGTTTTTGAGTTAGAAGATTCAAGTATTATGTGCACTAATGTGAGGAATTGTGTGAAAAAGAGAACAACAGTACAACAAAACACTTGTGTTGTTTAGAAACCAGGACTTAATTTGCCCCAAAGCTGTACAGTTTCAAAAATATTATTTTAATACTTTCCCCAATATAATACCTCAAACTTAACTTCATTGATGTGAAAACATATTTACATAGTTTAACTGCTAAGAATGAGATGGTATTATGTGTACATTACATGACACTTGTTTTTAATAATTATTTATTGAATTCAAATTCACAAAAATTCCATACATACATAACAATAGCAGTAACAAAACAATACCATCAAGGAAACCTACATAAAAGAAGAGACCGTAATTGATTATTATTTTTATTCAAACATTTTTTAAACAATAAACTTGTTTTCTTTTTCTTTTTTTTCTGTTTTTTTTTTTTACATGCACAAATGAGACTGTTTTTCAATTCTGAATTTGATTATAACTTTTTAAAATAAAGGAATCTTACTCAAATAATCCAAAAAGAGGAGAGAAAAAAAAGGGAAAAAATCTATTTTTTGTTTTTAATCAAGATTTGTATTTTTTTTCATTTCTCTTTTTTCTTTAATTGATACACTAAGACTAAAACATCCAGACATAAAAAACAAAGCAGAGTACAATACTATCGTTCATTGTATATATTTTTTCTTTTTTTCCTCAGTATACTTTTTTAATAATGTGTTTTGTATAATGTATTAACACATTCCCCCAATTTAATTCATGAATTAAATGACTATTACATTTTCCCTTCGTTTTTCTTGGTCCTGCCTTTGACTTTTGTCTCTCCGGCCTTCACTCCATCTGCCTTCTTTGATTTTAATCTTCTTTTTTCTTTCTTTTTATGGCCTCTTTCTATATTTTTTGAATCCCCCCCTTCATTGTCTGATTCCTCCTTTTCTTGATTTTTCCTATCTGCCATCTCTTCCACTTTCTCCTCCATTTCACTACCACCTCTCTCCTCCTCAAGTTTAGAGTTCTCCCCTTCCAGATTTTTCAGATCCTCTTTTTCCTTCCTTCTCTTTTTATGATGGTATTTTCTCTCTCTCTCGCCTCCCTCTGTCCCCACCACT
Source organism: Conger conger (assembly GCF_963514075.1). Taxonomy (NCBI): domain Eukaryota; kingdom Metazoa; phylum Chordata; class Actinopteri; order Anguilliformes; family Congridae; genus Conger; species Conger conger. The sequence continues at coordinate 28,654,570 of NC_083775.1, forward strand.
TCTTTCATTTTCCTTTTCTCCTGTGCTGCCCTCAGCTTTTCTCTTTTCTTCTTCTCCTCCTTTTCTTTCATATTTCTCTGCTTCTCCAGAATTTTCCTTTCTCTTTCTCGTCTCCTGTTCTCAACCTCTCTCTTCATCTCTTCCGCTTTCTCTTTTATTCTTATCTCCTTCTCCCAAATTTTCCTTTGTGTGTCTCTCTTCCACCTCTCTTCCTCTCTTTTCATCTTCTCCACTTTCTCTTTCCTTTTCCTCTCCTTCTCCATATTTTCTTTCTCCTTTCCTCTCCTTTTCCATTCCTCTAATCTTTTTTGCTCTTCCTCCTTTTCTTTTAATTTCCTCTCCACTTCCTGCTTTCGCTTGTCTTCCCTTTCCCTCTGTTTCTTTTCTGCCAGAAGCATTTTCTTCTCCTCTTTTTCCCTTTCTCTCCTGTCCTTCTCCTCCCTTTTCTTCAGCCTTTCCCTCCGTTTACTCGCCACTTGCTGCCTTTTTGCCTCCTCCACCTCCTTCTCCATCTTCCACTTCTCTCGGGTTCTGCTCTCTTTCTCTTCCCTGTTCATCTCCACCAGTTGCTTTCCCCTCTCCTTCCTCTGTTTCTCTTTCTCCAACTTGTCCTGGATTTCATCTAATCTCTCTTTCTTCATCAGCTCCTTCATGTGCATTTCATCCTCCTTTTCTTGTTCCTTCCTCTGCTTCTCCTGCATATTCCTCTCCCCCAGTTCTCTCCTCAGCTCCTCCTCCGCTCGCCTCCTCTCATGCTTTTGATAGTCCCTCCTCAGCTTGTCTGCGATTATCTTGTCCTGTATTTCTCTCCTCAACTCTTCTTTTTCTTTCTTTTTATCCCAGGCTTCCTTCAATCGCTCTGTCCGCATCTCAATCTTCATGTCCTGCTCTCTCCTCCGCAGTTCTTCTGCTTGCCTCATCTTCTCTTCCCTTTCAATCACTCTGGCCATCTCCTGTACCTCCCTCTTTAGTATTTTTCTCTTCTCCTCATCCTGCCTTTTCCTCTGCTCTATCTCCACTCGCCATTTCTCCTCTGCCCTTTCGTTTTCTTTTCTCTCCCTCTCAAGGATGTTCTTCCTCTCCCTTTCCTTTCTTATCTGCTCACCCATCTGCTTTTTGCCCTTCTTTTCTCTTCTCTCCATTTCCTCAATCCTCCTTTCATGTTCCTTAAAGCGTTTTAACGCTGCCTTCCTGTCCTTCTCCTCCTGCTCTTTTCTTTCCATCTCCTGAATTTTTTTCTTCAGCCTTTCTTTCTTTCTCTCTTCTTCCCTTTGCTTTCTCTCTTCTTCCCTTTTCTTTTTTTCTCTCCTCTTTCTCTCTTTCTCAATTAGCCTCATCCATGCCTCCATTTCCCTTCTCTCCTCCTGCTCTTTCTCTCTTTCCCTCTTTTTCTGAAGGCAAAGCAAAATGGGACACCAGTTAGAATATCGCAGTGGTGCAATTATAAATGTACCTGTGACATTTCCCCCCTAGTAGAGTATACTTGTATCATCCAATGTTAAAACACTGTTGGCATTAGCCATGGGCGGTTGCCGTTTAAAGTTCTGCACTGGTTACATCTATCTGGGAATAAGCTGGACTCTACGCAGGTTTAGACCCAACCTGTATCAGGTGCATTCGAGACCCAGCTAGCCATATGTTTTAGTTATGTCCCAAACTGACCCCATTTTGGACAGGTATTTAGTTCCTTTTCATGTGTGTGTACTACGGTTATTAATCCTAACCCATTGACTGCGCTGTTTGGTGTAGTTTTGCAGGAGAGACCAATAACAACTTACCAGCATTTTCCACCTTATTTACTAGACATTTGATACTCCTTCGTTGGAAGAAAGTTATGCCGCCATCTCACAGGCGCTGGCTAGAGGAGGTAATACCCCATCTTAAACTTAACAGCTTAAATTCACTGCCTGGGGCTCCACCCAGAAGAATCATAATGTCAGGCAACCGTTTCTTCTCTATTTTGAGATTGAGTTCCTCTCCATTAATACAATGTAGCATTTTTATTTTTGGTCTTTCTGTTTTATTTGTATTTTATTTTATTTATTCACTTGGTGCCAATTCACTCTGTTGAAGTGGTGTTTCTCTGACGGTTTGTGATGCCCAGCAATAATCTGTTTTTATGTTCCTACGTTTATCTTATTTTGGAGTACTGAGTGCTATTGTGATTGTACAATATATGTGAAAATCCAAAAATAAATATTAAACACTGTAGGCAAAAAAAGAGCTCAACTGGTCCATTAAAGGCTGTCATCTTTACTTTTCAGCAAACGTCTTTCTTTACTGAGCGTCCCGGTCCGAAACTCGGAACAGTCACGAGTCCATTAAAAAATATAAAATGCTGAAGTGATAGAACCTGAAATTAGATAACTATCAATTTATATTTGAAACAGGCCCAAACTTTCACGTTTTTGGAAGTCATTTTGGAGTTATTTTGGATCAACATGTTTCCATCCGCGTAAGAGTGTGTGCTGAAACCATAGCCTCGTATTTAAAAAAAAAACGTTTATGAATTTCGAAGAGAATCTTGCAGTCCAACGTACCTGAGGAGCGGAATGGCCACAGACCTCCAGTGGCTCCACTTTGTTGTGAAATCTGTGCTGCGCCTGGATAAGAAACACAACAGTGAAAATATAGTATCGATAATATACAGGCTAAAATATGCGATGAAGATATTTACTGTTAAAACGGACATTTTTGACAAAAATAAATAAATAAATTGTTGCTGTCATGAATAGTTTTTTTTCTTTTTTATTGGGCACTAAATACGTGTGTGAAGTTTCATACAAAAATACTGTTTAAAAGTATGAAAAACTGCCAAATTTAAAAGCCGTCTCTGCTTGGAGCCCATTCACTTTGGAATCTCTGAACCTCAATATCTTCTAATTATCAGCTCACGAGTTAAGCCGTAAAAGCCTAACGCTTTGGAAAATCTTAGCAGTGGAGGCTGGTGACTTCCAGAATTGAGGAGGCCATTTTTTTCCGCTTGCTCACTTCACTCGCAATGGAATGTTCCCTGTTCTCTTATCTGTCTTTGTGCTGGCCAAAGGCATACTATTTGGAGTGTAAGCTACAGTCAGAAAGTTCTGGCTGATGAAATTCATTGTGCAGAGCTTAGCCTTGTGCCTTCCTGAAGAAATGACATTGCTGTAAGTCTATGAGCCTGCCTGATAATTAAGCTGAGAAATGACATTTGGATGTAATATATATGCCAAGTGAACATGTGTAAAAGGCAGGAATTTTAATTATGTAGTTAAAAAAAACAATTTTGTTTAGCTTACATTTTTCATTCTTCTACAGCTTCAACATGTAATCACCAATTTAATCAAGTTTAGCATATAAAAAAGATAAGATAACACTTTCTTTATCATATGTAGTTTTATTCAATATATTTAATATAAAATATGTAAAAATATGGTTCCAGTTGGCTTTATCTAACGTTAACGTTATCCACTAGAGGGCAGCACTCTATTCGTATTTAGAGTGAATTTCCTCACAGAGCAACAATTCGGTAATTTGATATGGAAGATTATTAAATTGACTTGTAATAAAACGAAATGGACTACATTAAAAATAAAACTGTTCAATAAATCCCAAATGGTGTCTAACATGACCTATTGAATGTCATTCTCACTCCCTAGTATCTGGAATCTGCATATCTCCAGCCCAAGATCTCAAATTGCGCTAGAATCTCGCCGACTTCCGAGGTAGTTTTAAGCAAAAGTGTTTGGCCAAATGAGCTATAAACTCCAGGGATGATAGCCAGGGGTGTTCTCTAAATTTCCTGAAAAGCACAAGTTGATAGGACACTCGTAGCCACTATGGCGAGTGTTTGTTTGACTGAAGTGACTAGCGAATTCTCAAAATGGCTTCTGTGTTGAATAGGAAAGGAAAGGATAGTTGATTCCAAATGAACCAGTAGCATGTGATTGGACGAACAAAATGTCAATCTTTCAGCCCTGGACACAATGCATGGTGAGGCCAGGCCTCCGTTGCCCACCCATTTTCAGTGATCTGGCCAATCACATATTGGCATGAAAAAAAATGCATTACATTGACTTCTATGAGAATCTCATTTCCTAGGGGAGGCCTGGCCTGGCCTGGCCTCCCTTAATACAAACTGATAGGGAAATCTGGCCTGTTGCTTTACAATTGCAATATTGGGTTTTAGCCATGGGAAAATTTAGATTTATGAACAAAACTAAAATAATATGAATATAAAAAATAAAAAATATGTTTTTTGTTAAAATAAATAAATAAAATAAATATATTTATTGTTTTTTTTAAATCTCTCTCTTCTCTCAAATTATTGGGGAGGCCAGGCCTCCTCCACCTCTATGGAGGAGCCTCCACTGAATCTTAGTATTGATCATGTTAACTTTCCTCCACTGCCTTCTTATTTAAAATATTTCGTATGGTCAACGTTGAAATAAATCACAAATTCTCATTACTTACGAGCATTGCGTTGTATGTTTCAGTTATCCGTGGTAGGAATAAAAACGTGAACAGTAGTTTTGCCATTTTATGTGGCTCCCCCTTGTGACGCGACAAAGAAATGGATCAAATCTGTAAAGCGTCACAGCACTTAATCCTGAATATATATTGTTGCGTAGATTTTCGAATTCTTCTTCTGTAGCGCTGCCTGTAGAAATCCTTCCGGGTTGACTGCCTCTAACCTTGATCAACTGTATTTCTCCCCTAAGGGGTCATATGGTGATGGTCCAAAATGGGATGAAATGTGATTTATCTTTCCCAATTTAAGATATAGCAAGCATATATCTTTTCTTTAAATTCTACTAATCCTGTGTGATTTGACAACATTATTACATTACATTATTGGCATTTTGGCAGATGCTATCACCCAGAGCGACGTACAGTTGATTAGACTAAGCAGGAGACAATCCTCCCCTTGAGCAATGCAGGGTTAAGGGCCTTGCTCAAGGGCCCAACGGCTGTGCGGATTTTATTGTGGCTACACTGGCATTAGAACCACCGACCTTGCGTGTCCCAGTCATTTACCCTAACAACTACGCTACAGGCCGCCCTACAACACTATATGTAACCGCCACCACCTTCTGTAATGATGGAAAGGAATAAGAAGAACAACAACAAAAAACTATGTGCGTGTATATGTGTGTCTGCGTGTCTGCATGTGTTTGTATGTGTGGGTGTGTGCCTCTGTGTGTGTGTTTGTATATGCCTGTCTGCGTGTGTTTGTATGTGCCTGTATGTGTGTATGTTTGTATGTGTGTGTGTGTGTGTGTGTGTGTGTGTATGCTTGTCTGTGCATGTGTGTGTATGTGGCTGGGTATGTGTTTGTATGTGTCTGTGTGTGTGTGTGAGTGTGTATATGTGTGTGTGTGTGTGTGTGTGTGTCTGTGTGTATGTCTGTGTTGTATGTTGTGGCACCCCTGCTCCGAGAGAGAGAGAGAGAGAGAGAGGGAGGACCGTCTACGCCCTGCCGTACTGACCCTGAAGGAGACCCCACCTTTACGAATGGCAACCCCAAAGACCCGGAAACGGACGCTGGACACGTGAGCCAAATAAAATCCCATCCTACTTACCCCATATCTTTGTGTTTCCCCCACCCAGCCCTGACGCGGCTGAAGAGGGAAGGAGGCCCTGGAGCATACCATGGTCTGGGAAGAACCTTACTTGATTTTGCCTGAACGGCCCCTTTTATTTCTCCAGTTTTCCCCTACCCTTGGCCTGAGGGGGGGCGCCATCACCAATACCCCGAAAAAAAAAGAAACAAACACAGAAAAAATAAAAAGAATAATTTTTTCTGATATCTGCTATCTCCTGTGTCTGGTTTCCAGCTGCACCCACCCACTGCACCTCAGGATCCACCCCGAGGCACCTGTGTGTGCGTGCGTGCGTGCGTGCGTGCGTGCGTGCGTGCGTGCGTGCGCACTGCACACTGCACACGTGTCTCCGGGGTCTGTCAGGGAGGCAGGAAGCGGAGAGGAACCGCATGCGCGCAGACGCACGCACAGTCGCAGGAGGTGGCGTAGACTCGGCGTGAAGAGAAGAGGAGGGTCCAGCAGGAGAAGATAATGCAGGAAGAGGACCCTGAGAGACAGCGCCGCCTGGAGGTGAGGAGCTGCAACTGCAAGTACTAACAAGTACTGGATCAGGCCCTATCCAACCATCCATTTTTATGGACATTTGGAAAAAGAACCAGATAAGTTTTTCACTTGGCTGAAGTAGAAAAGTTGATGTATCTACGAAGAGATGTGATAAAAAGGAAGGAACAAATTTTTTGAATAAATGATGACATGACAAGGACTTAAGTCACATTCATCATAGTTGAAGGAAGCACACACATATTCACATTTTCCTTTGCCTACTTTTTGCCAAAATTTGCTCAACATTTGGATGGAAACTTCACCCACACATCTCTCCCTCTCTCCCATTCTCACTCTCACTCTCCCTGTCTCTCTCTCCCTCTCTCTTTTACTCTCCTTGTCTCTCTCTCCTTCCCTCTCTTTCCCACTTCCTCACTCTCCCTCTGTCTCTCCCTATTCTTTCTTTCTTTCCCTCTACCTCAATCTCTCCCTCTCTTTCTCAGTTTTTCCTTGTTTCACAGGCTGTGAGAATTTATTTTGTTCACTGGGGGAAACTTTTACAGACAAAGTGCCAGCTTATTAATTTCATTCTTGGACTCGAAGCTAAAATGGCAATTTATATGAACTGAAAAAAGATGATTGGTGAAGGGATAACCAAGATGTGGGTGGGGTTGTCAGGGGTATGATCAGGGGTAGAATAATGCTGGGGTATAAATATTATGAAGTGATGGAGAGTTTGAATGTGTTTCTGAGCGTGTGGTGTTAGAAGGGGCACTTTGTAGTCCATAGAGGGAGGCTAGCTTTCTTTTGCACATGGAATAGGTTGTTGTCTCTTTTGTGTATGTAATGTCATTGGTATTTAAAGGATGGTTAAAATGCTCTTTCTCAGGATGCTGTCCACCGTAGAGAACAGAAGAAGCTGATGAAACGTATCAAAGTCAAAGCCATTTGAACACAAACAAACTGAGGATGGACCCCACAGTGTGAGGAGCCCTCGGCTCAAACTAGCGTCTGCTGCTCTGTCCGCCCCCATATGCTGCCTCCACCCTCTCTTCCTCATCAGGCTTCTTTCTGTACAGATATCTGGTCCAATCTTGCTGCCCGCCATTTTACTGAAATTTCACCACCACATTTCCAGGAGAATGTATGGCTCTTCCTTGAGAGAAGAGTATGTGTGTCTGTGTATGTGGGTGGGTATGTGTTTGTAGGTGTGTGTGTATGCGTGTCTGTGTGTGTGTGTGTGTATGTGGGTGGGTATGTATTTGTATGTGTGTGTGTGTGTATGTGTGTGTCTGTGTGTATATGTGTGTGTGTGTGTGTCTGTGTGTGTATGTGGGTGGGTATGTGTTTGTAGGTGTGTGTGTGTGTGTGTATGCGTGTCTGTGTGTGTGTGTGTGTTTGTATGTATGTCTGTGTCTGTGTGTGTATGTGGGTGGGTATGTGTTTGTAGGGGTGCGTGTGTATGCGTGTCTGTGCGTGTGTGTATGTGGCTGGTTATGTATTTGTATGTGTGTGTGTGTGTGTATGTGTGTATATGGGTGGGTATGTGTTTGTAGGTGTGTGTGTATGTGGGTGGGTATGTATTTGTGTGTGTGTGTGTGTGTATGTGTGTGTATATATATGTGTGTGTGTATGTGGCTGGGTATGTCTGTGTGTGTATGTGGGTGTTAATGCATGTCTGTGTGTGTATGTGTGTTTGTTTGTTTATATGTTTGTGTGTGTGTTTGTTTGTATATGTGCACTGCATACGGGGTCTGTAGGGGAGGCAGAAAGCGGAGAGGAACCGCATGCGCGTGGAGCAGAACTTCCTGGAGCAGACGCACGCACAGCGGCAGGAGGCGGTGTATGTAAATATTGATTTTATTAGCACTGTAATTGACACACATTTGCATTCTTTGTTTACATGTTCATATGCATCTTGCTTTAATATATATTAATTTGCTCATACAAACTCCTAAGTTGTTTGCATTTGTGTCTGTTTCTTTTGTGTGTGTGTGTGTGTGTGTTTGTTTCTTTGGTGCTCTTTCCGTTGTGGAATTTTTTTTTGTGGCACGTAGATCTTCATGATGTTGCAGCTCTTTACCATACCTTTAAGTCCTCACTGTAGTTCATGATTTGATGTAACTTTACTTACATAGCCTATGCTTATCTTGAACTAGACGTGTTCAAGGCTGTGGATAACTGGCAATTTATAGGGATTGCTTTGTCTAACCTGTCTTCTGTAGTTGGTCCATCCCTTTGGAAAAAAACATCTTTTAATGATCAAAAAGCCAAATGAATATAGAATATATTATTTATATATTGGGTTTGTTGAGAAAGAATTTGTGGGCTTGCGTGTTCTCCCTGTGTCTGCATGGGTTTCCTCCCGCAGTCCAAAGACATCTAGGTGAGGCTGATTGGAGAGTCTAAATTGCCCGTGGATTTGAGTGTGTGAGTGAATGGTGTGTGTGTCCTGCGATGGACTGGCGACCAGTCCAGGGTGTATTCCTGCCTTTCAACCATTGTAGGAATGAATAGGAATGAATGAATGAGTATGAATTTGATTTTATAGATTGTGTATTCAAAGTATGAGTTTAGAGTATGAATTTGAGTGAATAGATAACATATTTAAAATATGAATTTCAGCTTAAAGGAGTTGCGTATTATTCGTTTTTGAGTGAGAAGATTCAAGTATTATGTGCACTAATGTGAGGAATTGTGTGAAAAAGAGAACAACAGTACAACAAAACACTTGTGTTGTTTAGAAACCAGGACTTAATTTGCCCCAAAGCTGTTGTCACGTTTCAGGTCTGTCTCGCCATGTTTTATGTGATTCATTTTGTATTAGTCTTGTATTGTCTTATCATGTATTCTGTTAGTCTAGGTTCGTCATGTTGTTTAGTTTATTTCTTGTTACGATTTATTTTCTCGTCATGTCTAGTTATGTTTCGTTACGATTATATTACCTTGTTCTGTTGAATGGTTATCGTCTTAGTTTCGTTTTGTGTTATGTTTTGATTTATGTTTATTGTTACGTAGACTGATTACTGTTTAAACATACACTTTTACATGTCTTTCCGCAAACCTTGCGTTCCGCCTTTTCTCTCTCTCTCTTTCTGTCATTCACTCCCTAATTGTTTCCATTTGTCTATTTACTAAAACTACTAACGCTAGATCAGGATTGGGTAGAAACTAACAAACTAATCATGTGTTCATGTTACCTTACGTTTCTCGTGCATGTCATTTACTAATTTACTAATGCTAGGGCAGGATAGGTTTATTACTAACGATTACTAATCACCTTTTTAAACTTGTCATCCATCGCACCTGTTTTCCATTTCCTTGCTATGCTCTAACTAATTGTCTACACCTGTCTACACCTGCATTTATATCCCAGTCGCGCTACTGTTCACTGCGAAATTGTCTGCCTCTAGTCTTACTACGCAACGCTTGAGCATTATTGCTGATTGATTCACGTTAAGATCCAAGCCTGTTTACCGACTATTGTTTATTGATTTCTGTTTCGTTTACCATCGTTTGTTTTTGACCACGTCCTCGCCTACCGTCTTTGTACTTTTGCCTCGCTGATTGTTTTATGGTTTCGACTTCCGCATCGCCCTCGACTACGACTCTGCCTGCCGTCCGCCTGTACATCTGCCCCGCTGACAGCTCTCCTGCTACCGGACCTCCCTGCACGTTTACCGACTACGAGTTTGCCTCTTCCCTCGGCACCGTGCTTTTTGTTTCTTTATCGTTTGTTTGGCTGGATCTACGTGTATGGACTTTGCTTGTTGTGACTACACTCCTGGGATTCGTCCCAAATAAAGCCCTGACGGGACTTTATTCCATTATTGTTTCTGAGTCGTGCATTTTGGGTCCAACCCCCACGCACCCGTCTCAGCTGTACAGTTTCAAAAATATTATTTTAATACTTTCCCCAATATAATACTTCAAACTTAACTTCATTGAGGTGAAAACATATTTACATAGTTTAACTGCTAAGAATAAGATGGTATTATGTGTACATTACATGACACTTGTTTTTAATTATTATTTATTGACTTCAAATTAACTAAAAAATCCATACATACATAATAATAGCAGTAACAAAACAATACCATAAAGGAAACCTACATAAAAGAAGAGACCGTAATTGATTATTATTTTTATTCAAACATTTTTTAAACAATAAACTTGTTTTCTTTTTCTTTTTTTTCTGTTTTTTTTTTCATTGCACAAATGAGACTGTTTTTCAATTCTAAATTTGATTATAACTTTTTTAAATAAAGGAATCTTACTCAAATAATCCAAAAAGAGGAAAAAAATCAATTTTTTGTTTTTAATCAAGATTTGTTTTTGTTTTTCATTTCTCTTTTTTCTTTAATTGATACACTAAGACTAAAACATCCAGACATAAAAAACAAAGCAGAGTACAATACTATCGTTCATTTTATATATTTTTTCTTTTTTTCCTCAGTATTCTTTTTTAATAATGTGTTTTGTATAATGTATTAACACATTCCCCCAATTTAATTCATGAATTAAATGACTATTACATTTTTCCTTCATTTTTCTTGGTCTTGCCTTTGACTTTTGTCTCTCCGGCCTTCACTCCATCTGCCTTCTCTGATTTTAATCTTCTTTTTTCTTTATTTTTATGGCCTCTTTCTATATTTCTTGAATCCCCCCCTTCGTTGTCTGATTCCTCCTTTTCTCGATTTTTCCTATCCGCCATCTCTTCCAATTTCTCCTCCATTTCACTACCATCTCTCTCCTCCTCAAGTTTAGAGTTCTCCCCTTCCAGATTTTTCAGATCCTCTTTTTCCTTCCTTCTCTTTTTATGATGGTATTTTCTCTCTCTCTCGCCTCCCTCTGTCCCCACCACTTCTTTCATTTTCCTTTTCTCCTGTGCTGCCCTCAGCTTTTCTCTTTTCTTCTTCTCCTCCTTTTCTTTCATATTTCTCTGCTTCTCCAGAATTTTCCTTTCTCTTTCTCGTCTCCTGTTCTCAACCTCTCTCTTCATCTCTTCCGCTTTCTCTTTTATTCCTATCTCCTTCTCCAGAATTTTCCTTTGTGTGTCTCTCTTCCACCTCTCCTCCTCTCTTTTCATCTTCTCCACTTTCTCTTTCCTTTTCCTCTCCTTCTCCAGATTTTCTTTCTCCTTTCCTCTCCTTTTCCATTCCTCTAATCTTTTTTGCTCTTCCTCTTTTTCTTTTAATTTCCTCTCCACTTCCTGCTTTCGCTTGTCTTCCCTTTCCCTCTGTTTCTTTTCTGCCAGAAGCATTTTCTTCTCCTCTTTTTCCCTTTCTCTCCTGTCCTTCTCCTCCCTTTTCTTCAGTCTTTCCCTCCGTTTACCCGCCGCTTGCTGCCTTTTTGCCTCCTCCACCTCCTTCTCCATCTTCCACTTCTCTCGGGTTCTGCTCTCTTTCTCTTCCCTGTTCATCTCCACCAGTTGTTTTCCCCTCTCCTTCCTCTGTTTCTCTTTCTCCAACTTGTCCTGGATTTCATCTAATCTCTCTTTCTTCATCAGCTCCTTCATGTGCATTTCATCCTCCTTTTCTTGTTCCTTCCTCTGCTTCTCCTGCATATTCCTCTCCCCCAGTTCTCTCCTCAGCTCCTCCTCCGCTCGCCTCCTCTCATGCTTTTGATAGTCCCTCCTCAGCTTGTCTGCGATTATCTTGTCCTGTATTTCTCTCCTCAACTCTTCTTTTTCTTTCCTTTTATCCCAGGCTTCCTTCAATCGCTCTGTCCGCATCTCAATCTTCATGTCCTGCTCTCTCCTCCGCAGTTCTTCTGCTTGCCTCATCTTCTCTTCCCTTTCAATCACTCTGGCCATCTCCTGTACCTCCCTCTCTTGTATTTTTCTCTTCTCCTCATCCTGCCTTTTCCTCTGCTCTATCTCCACTCGCCATTTCTCCTCTGCCCTTTCGTTTTCTTTTCTCTCCCTCTCAAGGATGTTCTTCCTCTCCCTTTCCTTTCTTATCTGCTCACCCATCTGCTTTTTGCCCTTCTTTTCTCTTCTCTCCATTTCCTCAATCCTCCTTTCATGTTCCTTAAAGCGTTTTAACGCTGCCTTCCTGTCCTTCTCCTCCTGCTCTTTTCTTTCCATCTCCTGAATCTTTTTCTTCAGCCTTTCTTTCTTTCTCTCTTCTTCCCTTTGCTTTCTCTCTTCTTCCCTTTTCTTTTTTTCTCTCCTCTTTCTCTCTTTCTCAATTAGCCTCATCCATGCCTCCATTTCCCTTCTCTCCTCCTGCTCTTTCTCTCTTTCCCTCTTTTTCTGAAGGCAAAGCAAAATGGGACACCAGTTAGAATATCGCAGTGGTGCAGTTATAAATGTACCTGTGACATTTCCCCCCTAGTAGATTATACTTATATCATCCAATGTTGAAACACTGTTGGCATTAGCCATGGGCGGTTGCCGTTTAAAGTTCTGCACAGGTTACATCTATCTGGGAGTAAGCTGGACTCTACGCAGGTTTAGACCCAACCTGTTTCAGGTGCATTCGAGACCCAGCTAGCCATATGTCATATGTTTTAGTTATGTCCCAAACTGACCCCATTTTGGACAGGTATTTAGTTCCTTTTCATGTGTGTGTACTACGGTTATTGATCCTAACCCATTGACTGTGTTGTTTGGTGTAGTCTTGCAGGAGAGACCAATAACAACTTACCAGCATTTTCCACCTCATTTACTAGACATTTGATACTCCTTCATTGGAAGAAAGTTATGCCGGCATCTCACAGGCGCTGGCTAGAGGAGGTAATATCCCATCTTAAACTTAACAGCTTAAATTCACTGCCCGGGGCTCCACCCAGAAGAATCATAATGTCAGGCAACCGTTTCTTCTCTATTTTGAGATTGAGTTCCTCTCCATTAATACAATGTAACATTTTTATTTTTGGTCTTTCTGTTTTATTTGTATTTTATTTTATTTATTCACTTAGTGCCAATTCACTCTGTTGAAGTGTTGTTTCCCTGACGGTTTGTGATGCCCAGCAATAATCTGTTTTTATGTTCCTACGTTTATCTTATTTTGGAGTACTGAGTGCTATTGTGATTGTACAATATATGTGAAAATCCAAAAATAAATATTAAACACTGTTGGCAAAAAAGAGCAGGCACAACTGGTCCATTAAAGGCTGTCATCTTTAAAATATCTGTCAGATGAAGTGAAATAGTTACTTTTCAGCAAACGTCTTTCTTTACTGAGCGTCCCGGTCCGAAACTCGGAACAGTCACGAGTCCATTAAAAAATATAAAATGCTGAAGTGATACAACCTGAAATGAGATAACTATCCATTTATATTTGAAACAGGCCCAAACGTTTTGGAAGTCATTTTGGAGTTATTTTGGATCAACATGTTTCCATCCGCGTAAGAGTGTGTGCTGAAACAATAGCCTCGTATTAAAAAAAAAACGTTTATGAATTTCGAAAAGAATCTTGCAGTCCAACGTACCTGAGGAGCGGAATGGCCACAGACCTCCAGTGGCTCCACTTTGTTGTGAAATCTGTGCTGCGCCTGGATAAGAAACACAACAGTGAAAAAATAGTATCGATAATATACAGGCTAAAATATGCGATGAAGATATTTACTGTTAAAACGGACATTAAAAAAAAAATAATAATAATGTTGCTGTCATGAATATTTTATTTTATTTTTTATTGGGCTCTAAATACGTGTGTGAAGTTTCATACAAAAATACTGTTTAAAAGTATGAAAAACCGCCAAATTTAAAAGCCGTTTCTGCTTGGAGCCCATTCACTTTGGAATCTCTCAACGTCAATATCTTCTAATTATCTGCTCACGAGTTAAAGCCGTAAAAGCCTAACGCTTTGGAAAATCTTAGTATTGATCAAGTTAACTTTCCTCCACTGCCTTCTTATTTAAAATATTTCGTATGGTCAACAATCCTGTATGATTTGAAAACATTATTACATTACATTATTGGCATTTTGGCAGACACTCTCACCCAGAGCGACAAACAGTTGATTAGACTAAGCAGCAGACAATCCTCCCCTTGAGCAATGCAGGGTTAAGGGCCTTGCTCAAGGGCCCAACGGCTGTGCGGATTTTATTGTGGCTACACTGGCCTTAGAACCACCGACCTTGCGTGTCCCAGCCATTTACCCTAACAACTACGCTACAGGCCGCCCTACAACCTTCTGTAATGATGGAAAGGAAGAAGAAGAACAACAACAAAAAACTATGTGCGTGTATATGTGTGTCTGCATGTGTTTGTATGTGTGGGTGTGTGCCTCTCTGTGTGTGTGTTTGTATATGCCTGTATGTGTGTATGTTTGTATGTATGTATGTGTGTGTGTGTGTATGCTTGTCTGTGCATGTGTGTGTATGTGGCTGGGTATGTGTTTGTATGTGTGTGTGTGTGTGTGTGTGTGTATATGCTTGTCTGTGCATGTGTGTGTATGTGGCTGGGTATGTGCTTGTATGTGTGTGTGTGTCTGTGTGTGTGCGAGTGTGTATGTGTGTGTGTGTTGTGTGTTGTGGCACCCCTGCTCCGAGAGAAAGAGGGAGAGAGAGAAGGAGAGAGAGAGGACCGTCTACGCCCTGCCATACTGACCCTGAAGGAGACCCCACCTTTACGAACGGCAACCCCAAAGACCCGGAAACGGACGCCTGACACGTGAGCCAAATAAAATCCCATCCTACTTATCTTTGTGTTTCCCCCACCCAGCCCTGACGCGGCTGAAGAGGGAAGGAGGCCCTGGAGCATACCATGGTCTGGGAAGAACCTTACTTGATTTTGCCTGACCGGCCCCTTTTATTTCTCCAGTTTTCCCCGACCCTTGCCCTGAGGGGGGGCGTCATCACCAATACCCCGAAAAAAAAACAAACACAGAAAAAATAAAAAGGATAATTTTTTCTGATATCTGCTATCTCCTGTGTCTGGTTTCCAGCTGCGCCCACCCACTGCACCTCAGGATCCACCCCTGATAGGTTCCAGCACCCTACGCGACCCTGACCAGGAATAAGCAGGTAATTTAATGGATGGATGGATGGATGGATGGATGAATGGATCATGGATTGACTTTGTGTTCCTGAGCATTGGAGGAGAGTGGAAGCAGCTGAATGCTGCTTAGTAGCAGCTCTGTAAACAACATGTACCCCATTTGACAAAGTATGCTAAAATCTATATATTTTATTAGCACTGTAATTGATACACATTTGCATTCTTTGTTTACATGCATCTTGCTTTAATATAAATTCATTTGCTCATACAAACTAAATTCATTTGCTCATACAAATTTTTGCATTTGTTTCTTTTCAACTCTTATGTGTGTGTGTGTGTGTCTTTCCTTCGTGGAAATCTTTTTTTTGTGGCACATAGATCTTCATCTTGATGTTGCAGCTTTTTACCAATCCTTACTGTAGTTCATGATTTTACGTAACTTTACTGACATAGCCTATGCTTATCTTGAACTAGACGTGTTCAAGGCTATGGATAACTGGCAATCTATGCTTTGTCTAACCTGTCTTCTGTAGTTGGTCCATCCCTTTGGAAAAAAACATCTTTTAATGATCAAAAAGCCAAATAAATATGAATTATGAGTATGAGTATGAGTATAAATTTTTGCGTGGCACAGATGGTGCAGTGGGTAGCACTGCCACCTCACAGCAAGGAGGTCCTGGGTTGGAATCCCCATCGGCCGGGGCCTCTCTGTGCAGAGCTTGCGTGTTCTCCCGGTGTCTGCGTGGGTTTCCTCCCGCAGTCCAAAGACATGCAGGTTAGGCTGATTGGAGAGTCTAAATTGCCCGTGGATTTTAGTGTGTGAGTGAATGGTGTGTGTGTCCTACGATGGACTGGCGACCTGTCCAGGGTGTATTCCTGCCTTTCACCCTTTGTATGCTGGGATAGGAATGAATGAATGAGTATGAATTTGATTTTATAGATTGTGTATTCAGAGAATGAGTTAGAGTATGAATTTGAGTTAATAGATAGCATATTTAAAATATGACTTTCAGCTTTAGAATAAAGGAGTTGCGTATTATTCGTTTTTGAGTTAGAAGATTCAAGTATGATGTGCACTAATGTGAGGAATTGTGTGAAAAAGAGTACAGCAAAACACTACTTTCCTCAATATAATACCTCATATGTAAACTTAACTTCATTGATGTGAAAACATATTTTAACTGCTAAGAATAAGATGGTATTATGTGTACATTACATGACACTTGTTTTTAATAATTATTTATTGAATTCAAGATAACAAAAAAATCCATACACACATAACAATAGCAGTAACAAAACAATACCATAAAGGAAACCTACATAAAAGAAGAGACCGTAATTGATTATTATTTTTATTCAAACATTTTTTAAACAATAAACTTGTTTTCTTTTTCTTTTTTTCTGTTTTTTTTTTACATGCACAAATGAGACTGTTTTTCAATTCTAAATTTGATTATAACTTTTTTAAATAAAGGAATCTTACTCAAATAATCCAAAAAGAGGAGAGAAAAAAGAGGAAAAATGAGACGGGTGCGTGGGGGTTGGACCCAAAATGCACGACTCAGAAACAATAGTAAAATAAAGTCCCGTTAGGGCTTTATTCGGGACGAGTCCCAGGAGCGTAGTCAATACAAGCAAAGTCCATACACGAAGATCCAGCCAAACAAAAACAAAACAAACAAAAAGCACGGTGCCGAGGGAAGAGGCAATCTCGTAGTCGGTAGGCGTGCAGGGAGGTCCGGTAGCTGTCAGCGGGGGCAGATGAACAGGCGGACGGCAGGCAGAGGCGTAATCGTGGGCGAAGCGGGAGTCGAAACCATGAAACAATCAGCGGGGCAAAAGTACAAAAACGGTAGGCGGGGACGTAGTCAAGAAACAAACGAAGGTCACAAAACAGAAATCAATAATCGATGGTCGGTAAACAGGCGTGGATCGTAACGTGTAATCAAACAGTAACTAATGCTCAAGAGTTGCGTGGTAAACAGAGGCAGACAATTTCGCAGTGAACAGTTGCGCGACTGGGCTATGAATGCAGGTGTAGACAGGTGTAGACAATTAGTTAGAGCGTAGCAAGGAAATGGAAAACAGGTGCGATGGATGACAAGTTTAACAAGGAGATTAGTAATCGTTAGTAATAAACCTATCCTGCCCTAGCATTAGTAAATTAGTAAATGACATGCACGAGAAACGTAAGGTAACATGAACACATGATTAGTCTTGTTAGTTTCTACCCAATCCTGATCTAGCGTTAGTAGTTTTAGTAAATAGACAAATAGAAACACTAGGGGAGTGAAGGACAGAACGAGAGAGAGAGAGAGAGAGAGAGAAAAGGCGGAACGCAAGGTTTGCGGAAAAACATGTAAAAGTGTATGCATAACAACGACCAGTTAACGTAACAATAAACATGCATCGAAACATAACACAAAGCGAAACTAAGACGATAATCACTCAACATAACCAGGTAATATAATCGTAACGAAACATAACTAGACATGACGAGAAAATAAATCGTAACAAGAAATGAACTAAACAACATGACGAACCTAGACTAACATAATACATGATAAGACACTACGTGACTAAGACAACATGAATAAACATAAAACATGGCGAGACAGACCTGAAACGTGACAGGACCCCCCCCCCTTAACGACCGACTCCTGGCGGTCCTTGGAATTTATCAGGGTGGTCACGATGGAAGTCTCTGATGAGCGATTTGTCCAGAATGAGACTGGGAGCGACCCAGGAACGCTCCTCAGGGCCATAGCCCTCCCAGTCAACCAAGTATTGCACCCCACGGCCCCTCTTACGAATGTTCAAGAGTTTCTTAACAGTGAATGCGGGGTGGTTGTCAATAATGCGGGGGGGAGGTGGTGGGGGATCCGGGGGACATATGGGGTGAGAGGATACAGGCTTAATACATGAGACATGGAATGTGGGGTGAATCTTAAGGGAAGCAGGGAGTGACAGTTTAACAGAGGAAGGGTTGATGATTCTGTGGATCTTAAAGGGACCAATAAAGCGGGGTTGTAGCTTGTGAGAGGTGGCTTGGAGGGGAATGTCCTTAGTGGACAGCCAGACGGAGTCACCTGGTTTGTAGGCCGGAGCTGGAGTGCGGTGGCGATCAGCAAAACGCCGATTGCGGTCTGCCGTGCTTAGCAGCGCGGCCTTGGCATCCCTCCAAACCTTGGCGCACCGTTTCATGTGGATGGCGAGGGAGGGAACAGCGATCTCGGCTTCTTGGTCAGGGAACAGTGGAGGTTGGTAGCCCAGGGAGACCTCAAAAGGTGATTTCCCGGTGGCAGCGCAGGGTAGGGTGTTGTGAGCGTACTCCACCCAGGTAAGCATCTTGCTCCAGCCGGCTGGGTTCTTGGCCGATACGCAGCGTAGAGCGGCCCCCAGGTCCTGATTGGCCCTCTCAGTTTGGCCATTGGATTGAGGGTGGTAGCCCGAAGAGAGGCTAGCTGTGGCCCCGAGGGCCACGCAGAACGCTTTCCAGACTTGGGAAATGAATTGGGGGCCGCGGTCAGATACGATGTCCGATGGAAGTCCGTGGATGCGGAACACCTCTGTCGTGAGCCACGGACCCCTTGCCGAGCTCAGACCTTCGAGCTCAGACGTTCCCACGAGCAGTACCTCACAATGAGGTGTCTCGGGGACGAACTCAAGTACTCCGAATGTCCTGGAGCCCTGGTAAGTTCTACTGAACTTCCAGCCCAGTCTCGAAGTGAAGGGTGTGATGCAAATCTGGTAATCGATGTCCTGTATTCAATGTATTCCTCTAAAGACTCTTTATCACATATGATTATAGTAAGATATACTTTATTATAATCAATCAAAAGAATAGAGTTATACAGATTACAGTGTACATATCATCTTTTGCAGTTTGCTAATCACATGCAAGTTACATATACCCCTCTTAGCTCTTTCTAAATTACCTTTCCACCACGATGTTTAAAAATCAAGGTACACCCCTCCAATATCCATCCTCCTCTTTGGCCTTTACCTTATCTTATGGCTCCCCCTTCACGGAGATAAAAGCTACTGAACTTCCATTAATACAATGGGTACGAACACCCCTAAAGTCTACTACTTATTTATATCGTATATAGTATCTTTCTAAAAAATAAAAGACATAAAAATAAAAGGAAACTTATAATGTATTACTTCTATGTATTACTTTTCCTACTTCTACAAGTAATATAGATTATAATTACCACTCATGCCCTAAATATAGCCATCTCGTTTTCTGCGGGATTTGATCCTTCCTCCTTGCTGTTGATGAGCTCTTTGAACAGCTGCATTGGTTTGGGAATCTGGGGCAGGATCAGGACCCAGACTTTCGAAAGACGTGACTTTGCACTTCGTACTTCTCCTGCCTGTTGTCTGGGATGTGCACTGGTATTTCTTCGAACACGTCGGGGGTTTTGCAGTGCAGCCGCAGCATATGCCTCTCCTCACTGACACTGAGGTTAGGGGGGGAGGCTTCAGGTTCTTGCGTGGGTCCAGCAGGAAGGTGTTCTGTAGCGTGGAGGAACCCCGCGTCCCGTCTGTTGGCCTCCAGGTGCAGTTCACGGCTCCAAGCATGTTGTAAAAGCCCTTTAACTCTTTCACCAGCTTTTCTGTATGATGAGGGATGTGCGTGAACACCTCTTCGACATCAGTCCTGCTGTCACAACTCTTGGGCTGAGTCCGCACCGCGTATGTCACTCCTCTCTCCATATCCATATCCTGGAGTGGCGCGCAGAGGGAGCGCGCCACTCCAGCTTGACT
Organism: Conger conger; assembly: GCF_963514075.1. Classification (NCBI taxonomy): domain Eukaryota; kingdom Metazoa; phylum Chordata; class Actinopteri; order Anguilliformes; family Congridae; genus Conger; species Conger conger. The sequence continues at coordinate 28,674,358 of NC_083775.1, forward strand.
ACAGCTGTCTTGTGTTGCTCTCTCTTCACCAGCTCGTAGATATCTTCTGAAGCCAAATTCTGGGATCCCGCTCTAAGGTCTAAAAACGTATCCCTTATATATCTTTTTTGCATACAAAAGTGTACCTTTTTTGATAAGAAATGCCCCCATTATGTCAAGCGGGAAGACATTTATCTTTTATATAACCTGTTTTTTAATGATCATATTAATTATTTCTGTTTTTCCAATTGTCATTTTCTCAAACCTCAAAAGAACTGTCCCCAATATTTTATTTCATGGGCCCCTCTGGTTTGGGAATTTCCACCATCTTAATATACGAGTGGAAAAACACTAGCCCTTATGTTGTTTTTAATGAACCTATTCATCACTGGTGTCTGTGTCAGTTTCATAATCTCTCCTTGACTTCCTCCAAACTTTGATCTCATGCAAGCCAGACGTTAAAGCCTGCCACCATCCCAACACCCTCTTCAGGTGCCCCTTTTTGTGGCGCCTTAAGGGGTCTACAAAGGTCATCCAGCTAATAGCTGAGTGTAATTCATCATTCAACTCCTCTATAGTCAGTCCTTTAAATCTATTCGATAAATTATTTGTGTTATCCTCAGGAAGGCCCTTGAAGCCTCTTAATTTTCTTTCGGTATTGACGTCCCTTCCGTTTTCCTTATTTTTGTTTTTCTTTAGCCAGGCATTGTGCCCCTCCCCTGTAGGGTTGGGGTATTCTCAGTCAGAACTTTAACCTTGCTCCTTAAAACCCTAAATCTAAGTCCCCCGACTTCAGACTCCTCTACTGACAAGTATGGCTGCTCATTCTCTGAACCACATATTTTTCTTCTTACGGGCGTTCTTACTACCACCTCGATGGCGTGTGCGAGGGGTTAACAATGCATTCCTTTCTAACCCATCCCCGTCAATCTCTCATCAGGGGGCCTAGGGCCGGGTCCTCGACACCTCTCTCACCAGAACATCCGCGGTCTCTTGGGCGGTGGGCAATCCAGCCAGGGGGATGAAGTGTACCGCTTTGCTGAATCGGTCCACCACCGTCAGGATGGTGGTGTTACCCTCGGAAAGGGGAAGTCCGGTCACGAAGTCCACTCCGATGTGACTCCAGGGTCGGCTGGGCACCGGCAATGGTTGAAGCAGTCCAGCAGGGGCCTGGTGAGATGCTTTGCTTCTGGCGCATGTGGTGCAAGCCTTGATGAAGCGTCTGGTATCGGGGATCATGGCACTCCACCAGAATCTCCGCTTCAGCACCGCCAAGGTGTGGGTAAAGCCGGGATGGCAGGAAAGGAGGGATGAATGGGCCCATTGCAGCACCTGTGTCCGAGCGGCTGAGGGGACGTATAGGCGTAATCCGGGGTTGGACCTGGGATCGGGATCCTCCCGTAGAGCCCTCTGGATCACCGCCTCGATCTTCCATGTGACAGATCCGATGGTGCAGGAGGTAGGAAGGATGTTCTCGGGGATCTCACACTCAGAACAGGTGTTGAATTGACGGGACAGGGCATCGGGCTTAACGTTCTTCGAACCTGGACGGTAGGTCAGAGAGAAGTTGAACCTCCCGAAGAACAGCGCCCATCTCGCCTGTCGAGAATTCAGCCTTTTGGCTGTCTGGAGGTATGCCAGGTTCTTGTGGTCGGTCCAAACGATGAACGGCTTCTCGGCCCCCTCCAGCCAATGTCTCCACTCCTCCAGCGCCAGTTTGACTGCCAGCAGCTCACGGTTTCCAACGTCGTAGTTCCTCTCCGCCGGGGACAGCTTCTTGGAGAAGAAGGCGCAGGGGTGTAGTCGGTTGTCAGCGGCCGCCACCTGAGAGAGCACTGCTCCCACCCCTGTGTCGGAAGCATCCGTCTCGACCACAAACTGGCGGGTGGGGTCGGGGTGTACCAGGATGGGAGCGGAAGCGAACAGTCTCTTGACCTTGGTGAAGGCCGTCTCAGCTTCGGGGCTCCACCGGAATGGCACCGCTGGGGACGTGAGCTTGGTTAGAGGGGAGACCACTTGACTATAGGAACGGATGAACCTACGGTAGAAATTGGCGAATCCCAAGAAGCGCTGGAGTTGCTTGCGTGAGGTGGGTGTGGGCCAGTCGGTGACCGCCAGAATCTTCTTGGGATCCGCCCTGATCTGTCCCTTCTCAAGGATAAACCCAAGGAACTCAACTGTGTCGGAGTGGAAGACGCACTTCTCTGCCTTGACAAACAATTTGTTTTCAAGAAGCCTTTGTAGAACTTGCCTGACGTGGTTTTCATGATCCTTGGCATTAGTGGAGTAGATCAAGATGTCATCCAGGTAGATGAACACATGGCGACCCAACAAGTCCCGAAGAACGTCATTCACCAGGGCCTGGAACACAGCAGGAGCATTGGTGAGGCCGAATGGCATGACCAGGTATTCAAAGTGTCCGAGAGAGGTATTGAAGGCGGTCTTCCATTCATCGCCCTCACGGATCCGGACCAGGTGGTACGCGTTGCGAAGATCCAGCTTGGTGAAGATGGTGGCCTCGTGAAGTGGGTGGAACGCGGAGTCCATCAGGGGCAGAGGATACTTGTTCCTCACCGTGATGTTGTTCAGCTCCCTGTAGTCGATGCACGGGCGTAGGGAGCCATCCTTCTTCTGGACGAAGAAGAATCCCGCACCGACGGGAGAGGAAGAAGGGCGAATTAGTCCGTTAGCCAGGCAGTCACGGATGTATGTCTCCATAGCCTCCCTTTCAGGTCTGGAGACGTTGTATAGGCGACTTGAGGGAAGTGACGAACCAGGAAGGAGCTCGATGGCGCAGTCGTAGGGTCGATGAGGCGGCAGAGACTGAGCTTGTATCTTGGAGAACACTGCGCCCAGGTCATGGTAAGGTGTGGGAACCCTTTCCAGGGAGGGCTTGGGAGTCTGTGGTGGAGCTGGTGCTCCCTCTGCTGGTGGTGGAGCGGAACGCAAGCAGGACAGATGACATCTAGAATCCCAGGCTTGAACTTGATTGGAACTCCAGTTGATCGTGGGGTTGTGTTTCTGGAGCCAGGGTAATCCCAAGATGAGTTGGTCATTGGGGGACTGGATGACGCGGAACTGGATCATCTCTCGATGGTTCCCAGAAATGACCAGTTGACAGGGAATAGTAATGTGCGTCATGCGGCAGAAAGTCCTTCCATCCAGCGACCGCGCATTCTCAGGGTGGGGTAGAGGGAGGGTGGGGATGTTCAGTTCGGACACCAACACTTCGTCGATGAGATTGGCGTCCGCTCCAGAATCCACCAACGCGTTAATCCGGGTTGTTCTGTCGGGAAGAATCAACAGCGTGGTGAGCGTGGGACGATGGTTCTCTCTGTCAGCACCCTCATGCCTGTCGACTGCTCTCACCTCTACTGGTCGCCTGGTCCTGAAGGAGCACCGAGCCTGGGTGTGACCCGGCCTCCCACAGTAGAAGCACGAACCGGTGGTTCTGCGGCGTGCTCGTTCCTCGGTAGAGACCCTGGTACCGGCCCGGGACAGGTCCATGGGTTCGGGTCCCTCCGACTGCTGCTCCTCTCGTCGAGGACTTGGGCCCTGCCTGGGGTACGGGTTGCCGGGAAGGATCGGTCTCTCCGACCGGCGTTGTCTGGCGCGGTTGTCCAGGCGGATCGTGGTGCGCACGAGTTGGTCGAGCTGGGTGATGGGGTCCAGTCGCGCCAACTCGTCCTGGAGTGTCTCGCACAGGCTGGCCAGGAAGAGATTCGCCAAAGCTGCATCGTTCCAACTAGTAGCTGCTGCGAGGGTGCGGAAGTCGATGGAGTGGTCTGCCGCGGTCTTCCGTCCCTGGCGCAGAGCAATCAGTCTCTGGGATGGCTCCTGGTCGCTGGAAGCGTGTTGGAACACCTTTCGAATCTCGTCGGCGAAGACTGGGTAACGAGGAGGGAAAGAATCCCCGGACCACACCGCCGTAGCCCAATCCAACGCCCTCCCCTTGAGTAGTCCCATCACATAGCCAATCCGACGGTCGTCGCTGTTGTAGGTCTGGGGCTGTTGTTTGAATACAAACTCGCATTGGAGTAGGAACGCCTTGCACCTCTCAGGTTCTCCACCGAACCTCTCCGGGGGGGGTTGTTGGGGCTCCCGGAATTGCCAGGCTCCAGAGGGGTTGACCGCCGGGGAAGTGGGTGGGTGGGTGGGTTCCTCCCGTGGTTGTGGCAGGACCGCAACGGCGAGCCTCCTCATCTCTGCACACAGTTCACGAATCTCTAGGTGAAGCTCGGAGATTCCTTGTGAATGCTGCCGGACGATGGCTCCTTGTTCCTGGAGGGCGTGGAACATGGCAGTTGAGTCAGCAGGGTCCATAGTGGCGAAATTGTTCTGAGACGGGTGCGTGGGGGTTGGACTCAAAATGCACGACTCAGAAACAATAGTAAAATAAAGTCCCGTTAGGGCTTTATTCGGGACGAGTCCCAGGAGCGTAGTCAATACAAGCAAAGTCCATACACGAAGATCCAGCCAAACAAAAACAAAACAAACAAAAAGCACGGTGCCGAGGGAAGAGGCAATCTCGTAGTCGGTAGGCGTGCAGGGAGGTCCAGTAGCAGGAGAGCTGTCAGCGGGGCAGATGAACAGGCGGACGGCAGGCAGAGGCGTAGTCGTGGGCGAAGCGGGAGTCGAAACCATGAAACAATCAGCGGGGCAAAAGTACAAAAACGGTAGGCGGGGACGTAGTCAAGAAACAAACGAAGGTCACAAAACAGAAATCAATAATCGATGGTCGGTAAACAGGCGTGGATCGTAACGTGTAATCAAACAGTAAATAATGCTCAAGAGTTGCGTGGTAAACAGAGGCAGACAATTTCGCAGTGAACAGTTGCGCGACTGGGCTATAAATGCAGGTGTAGACAGGTGTAGACAATTAGTTAGAGCGTAGCAAGGAAATGGAAAACAGGTGCGATGGATGACAAGTTTAACAAGGAGATTAGTAATCATTAGTAATAAACCTATCCTGCCCTAGCATTAGTAAATTAGTAAATGACATGCACGAGAAACGTAAGGTAACATGAACACATGATTAGTCTTGTTAGTTTCTACCCAATCCTGATCTAGCGTTAGTAGTTTTAGTAAATAGACAAATAGAAACACTAGGGGAGTGAAGGACAGAACGAGAGAGAGAGAGAGAGAAAAGGCGGAACGCAAGGTTTGCGGAAAAACATGTAAAAGTGTATGCATAACAACGACCAGTTAACGTAACAATAAACATGCATCGAAACATAACACAAAGCGAAACTAAGACGATAATCACTCAACATAACCAGGTAATATAATCGTAACGAAACATAACTAGACATGACGAGAAAATAAATCGTAACAAGAAATGAACTAAACAACATGACGAACCTAGACTAACATAATACATGATAAGACACTACGTGACTAAGACAACATGAATAAACATAAAACATGGCGAGACAGACCTGAAACGTGACAAAAAATTTTTTTTTTTGTTTTTAATCAAGATTTGTATTTTTTGTTTTTCATTTTTCTCTTTTTTCTTTAATTGATACACTAAGACTAAAACATCCAGACATAAAAAACAAAGCAGAGTACAATCCTATAATGGAAACTTTTCTTCTTATTTTTTCATTCATTTTATATATTTTTCCTTTTTTAATAATGTGTATTGTATAATGTATTAACACATTCCCCCAATTTAACTCATGAATTAAATGACTATTACATTTTTCCTTCATTTTTCTTGGTCCTGCCTTTGACTTTTGTCACTCCATCTGCCTTCTCTGATTTTAATCTTCTTTTTTCTTTCTTTTTATGGCCTCTTTCTATATTTTTTGAATCCCCCCCTTCGTAGTCTGATTCCTCCTTTTCTCGGTTTTTCCTATCCTCCATCTCTTCCATTTTCTCCTCCTTTTCACTATCATCTCTCTCCTCCTGAAGTTTTGAGTTCTCCCCTTCCAGATCCTCTTTTTCCTTCCTTCTCTTTTAATGACGGTATTTTCTCTCTCTCTCCTCCCTCTGTCCCCACCACTTTCATTTTCCTTTTCTCCTGTGCTGCCCTCAGCTTTTCTCTTTTCTTCTTCTCCTTCTCTTGTCTCTTTTTCTCCTCCTTTTTTTTCATATTTCTCAGAATTTTCTTTTCTCTTTCTCGTCTCCTGTTCTCAACCTCTCTCTTCATCTCTTCCTCTTTTATTCTGATCTCCTTCTCCAGAATTTTCCTGTGTGTGTCTCTCTTCCACCTCTCCTCCTCTCTTTTCATCTTCTCCACTTTCTCTTTCCTTTTCCTCTCCCTCTCCAGATTTTCTTTCTCCTTTTCTCTCCTTTTCCATTCCTCTAATCTTTTTTGCTCTTCCTCTTTTTCTTTTAATTTCCTCACCACTTCCTGCCTCTTCCACTGTTTCATTTCTGCCAGAAGCATTTTCTTCTCCTCTTTTTCCCTTTCTCTCCTGTCCTTCTCCTCCATTTTCTTCAGCCTTTCCATCTGTTTACCTGCCGCTTGCTGCCTTTTTGCCTCCTCCACCTCCTTCTCCATCTTCCACTTCTCTCGGGTTCTGCTCTCTTTCTCTTCCCTGTTCATCTCCACCAGTTGCTTTCCCCTCTCCTTCCTCTGTTTCTCTTTCTCCAACTTGTCCTGGATTTTATCTAATCTCTCTTTCTTCATCAGCTCCTTCATGTGCATTTTATCCTCCTTTTCTTGTTCCTTCCTCTGCTTCTCCTCCATATTCCTCTCCCCCAGTTCTCTCCTCAGCTCCTCCTCCGCTCGCCTCCTCTCATGCTTTTGATAGTCCCTCCTCAGCTTGTCTGCGATTATCTTGTCCTGTATTTCTCTCCTCAACTCTTCTTTTTCTTTCTTTTTACCCCAGGCTTCCTTCAATCTCTCTGTCCGCAACTCAATCTTCATGTCCTGCTCTCTCCTCCGCAGTTCTTCTGCTTGCCTCATCTTCTCTTCCCTTTCAATCACTCTGGCCATCTCCTGTACCTCCCTCTTTTGTATTTTTCTCTTCTCCTCATCCTGCCTTTTCCTCCGCTCTATCTCCACTCGACATTTCTCCTCTGCCCTTTCGTTTTCTTTTCTCTCCCTCTCAAGGATGTTCTTCCTCTCCCTTTCCTTCCTTATCTGCTCACCCATCTGCTTTTTGCCCTTATTTTCTCTTCTCTCCATTTCCTCAGTCCTCCTTTCATGTTCCCTAAATTGTTTTAACGCTGCCTTCCTGTCCTTCTCCTCCTGCTCTTTTCTTTCCATCTCCTGAATGTTTTTCTTCAGCCTTTCTTTCTTTTTCTCTTCTTCCCTTTTCTCTTTTTGTCTCCTCTTTCTCTCTTTCTCAATTTGCCTCATCCATGCCTCCATTTCCCTTCTCTCTTCCTGCTCTTTCTCTCTTTCCCTCTTTTTTTTGGAAGGCAAAGCAAAATAGGACACCAGTTAGAATATAGCAGTGGTGCAGTTATAAATGTACCTGTGACATTTCCCCCCTAGTAGATTATACTTATATCATCCAATGTTAAAACACTGTTGGCATTAGACATGGGCGGTTGCCGTTTAAAGTTCTGCACAGGTTACATCTATCTGGGAGTAAGCTGGCCAAACTCAACGCAGGTTTAGACCCAACCTGTATCAGGTGCATTCGAGACCAAGCTAGCCTAAGTCATATGTTTTAGTTACGTCCCAAACAGACCCCATTTTGGACAGGTATTTAGTCCCTTTTCATACGTATGTACTACGGTTATTGATCCTACCCATTGACTGCGTTGTTTGGTGTAGTCTTGCAGGAGAGACCAATAACAACTTACCAGCATTTTCCACCTTATTTACGAGACATTTGATACTCCTTCGTTGGAAGAAAGTTATGCCGCCATCTCACAGGCGCTGGCTAGAGGAGGTAATATCCCATCTTAAACTTAACAGCTTAAATTCACTGCCCGGGCTCCACCCAGAAGAATCATAATGTCAGGCAACCGTTTCTTCTCTATTTTGAGATTGAGTTCCTCTCCATTAATACAATGTAGCATTTTTATTTTTGGTCTTTCTGTTTTATTTGTATTTTATTTTATTTATTCACTTAGTGCCAATTCACTCTGTTGAAGTGTTGTTTCCCTGACGGTTTGTGATGCCCAGCAATAATCTGTTTTTATGTTCCTACGTTTATAAATATTATTAAATTATTAAATATTAAATATTAAACACTGTTGGCAAAAAAGAGCAGGCACAACTGGTCCATTAAAGGCTGTCATCTTTAAAATATCTGTCAGATGAAGTGAAATAGTTACTTTTCAGCAAACGTCTTTCTTTACTGAGCGTCCCGGTCCGAAACTCGGAAAAACGTTTATGAATTTCGAAAAGAATCTTGCAGTCCAACGTACCTGAGGAGCGGAATGGCCACAGACCTCCAGTGGCTCCACTTTGTTGTGAAATCTGTGCTGCGCCTGGATAAGAAACACAACAGTGAAAATATAGTATCGATAATATACAGGCTAAAATATGCGATGAAGATATTTACTGTTAAAACGGACATTTTTGACAAAAATAAATAAATAAATTGTTGCTGTCATGAATAGTTTTTTTCTTTTTTATTGGGCACTAAATACGTGTGTGAAGTTTCATACAAAAATACTGTTTAAAAGTATGAAAAACCGCCAAATTTAAAAGCCGTTTCTGCTTGGAGCCCATTCACTTTGGAATCTCTGAACCTCAATATCTTCTAATTATCAGCTCACGAGTTAAGCCGTAAAAGCCTAACGCTTTGGAAAATCTTAGTATTGATCATGTTAACTTTCCTCCACTGCCTTCTTATTTAAAATATTTCGTATGGTCAACGTTGAAATAAATCACAAATTCTCATTACTTACGAGCATTGCGTTGTATGTTTCAGTTATCCGTGGTAGGAATAAAAACGTGAACAGTAGTTTTGCCATTTTATGTGGCTCCCCCTTGTGACGCGAAAAAGAAATTGATCAAATCTGTGAAGCGCCACAGCACTTAATCCTGTATATATATTGTTGCGTAGATTTTCGAATTATTTTTCTGTAGCGCTGTCTGTAGAAATCCTTCCGGGTTGACTGCCTCTAAACTTGATCAACTGTATTTCTCCCCTAAGGGGTCATACGGTGATGGTCCAAAATGGGATGAAATGTGATTTATCTTTCCCAATTTAAGATATAGCAAGCATATATCTTTTCTTTAAATTCTACTAATCCTGTATGATTTGACAACATTATTACATTACATTATTGGCATTTTGGCAGACACTCTCACCCAGAGCGACATACAGTTGATTAGACTAAGCAGGAGACAATCCTCCCCATGGGCAATGCAGGGTTAAGGGCCTTGCTCAAGGGCCCAACGGCTGTGCGGATTTTATTGTGGCTACACTGGCCTTAGAACCACCGACCTTGCATGTCCCAGCCATTTACCCTAACAACTACGCTACAGGCCGCCCTACAACCTTCTGTAATGATGGAAAGGAAGAAGAAGAACAACAACAAAAAACTATGTGCGTGTATATGTGTGTCTGCATGTGTTTGTATGTGTGGGTGTGTGCCTCTGTGTGTGTGTGTGTGTATGCCTGTCTGCGTGTGTTTGTATGTGCCTGTATGTGTGTATGTTTGTATGTATGTATGTGTGTGTGTGTGTGTGTGTGTGTATATGCTTGTCTGTGCATGTGTGTGTATGTGGCTGGGTATGTGCTTGTATGTGTGTGTGTGTCTGTGTGTGTGTGAGTGTGTATGTGTGTGTGTGTTGTGTGTTGTGGCACCCCTGCTCCGAGAGAAAGAGGGAGAGAGAGAAGGAGAGAGAGAGGACCGTCTACGCCCTGCCATACTGACCCTGAAGGAGACCCCACCTTTACGAACGGCAACCCCAAAGACCCGGAAACGGACGCCTGACACGTGAGCCAAATAAAATCCCATCCTACTTACCCCATATCTTTGTGTTTCCCCCACCCAGCCCTGACGCGGCTGAAGAGGGAAGGAGGCCCTGGAGCATACCATGGTCTGGGAAGAACCTTACTTGATTTTGCCTGAACGGCCCCTTTTATTTCTCCAGTTTTCCCCGACCCTTGCCCTGAGGGGGGGCGTCATCACCAATACCCCGAAAAAAAAACAAACACAGAAAAAATAAAAAGGATAATTTTTTCTGATATCTGCTATCTCCTGTGTCTGGTTTCCAGCTGCGCCCACCCACTGCACCTCAGGATCCACCCCTGATAGGTTCCAGCACCCTACGCGACCCTGACCAGGAATAAGCAGGTAATTTAATGGATGGATGGATGGATGGATGGATGAATGGATCATGGATTGACTTTGTGTTCCTGAGCATTGGAGGAGAGTGGAAGCAGCTGAATGCTGCTTAGTAGCAGCTCTGTAAACAACATGTACCCCATTTGACAAAGTATGCTAAAATCTATATATTTTATTAGCACTGTAATTGATACACATTTGCATTCTTTGGTTACATGCATCTTGCTTTAATATGAATTCATTTGCTCATACAAACTCCTAAATTTTTTGCATTTGTGTCTGTTTCTTTTCAACTCTTATGTGTGTGTGTGTGTGTGTCTTTCCTTCGTGGAAATATTTTTTTTGTGGCACATAGATCTTCATCTTGATGTTGCAGCTTTTTACCAATCCTTACTGTAGTTCATGATTTTACGTAACTTTACTTACATAGCCTATGCTTATCTTGAACTAGACATGTTCAAGGCTATGGATAACTGGCAATCTATAGGGATTGCTTTGTCTAACCTGTCTTCTGTAGTTGGTCCATCCCTTTGGAAAAAAACATCTTTTAATGATCAAAAAGCCAAATAAATATGAATTATGAGTATGAGTATGAGTATAAATTTGTGCGTGGCACAGATGGTGCAGTGGGTAGCACTGCCACCTCACAGCAAGGAGGTCCTGGGTTGGAATCCCCATCGGCCGGGGCCTCTCTGTGCAGAGCTTGCGTGTTCTCCCGGTGTCTGCGTGGGTTTCCTCCCGCAGTCCAAAGACATGCAGGTTAGGCTGATTGGAGAGTCTAAATTGCCCGTGGATTTTAGTGTGTGAGTGAATGGTGTGTGTGTCCTACGATGGACTGGCGACCTGTCCAGGGTGTATTCCTGCCTTTCACCCTTTGTATGCTGGGATAGGAATGAATGAATGAGTATGAATTTGATTTTATAGATTGTGTATTCAGAGAATGAGTTAGAGTATGAATTTGAGTTAATAGATAGCATATTTAAAATATGACTTTCAGCTTTAGAATAAAGGAGTTGCGTATTATTCGTTTTTGAGTTAGAAGATTCAAGTATGATGTGCACTAATGTGAGGAATTGTGTGAAAAAGAGTACAGCAAAACACTACTTTCCTCAATATAATACCTCATATGTAAACTTCATTGATGTGAAAACATATTTTAACTGCTAAGAATAAGATGGTATTATGTGTACATGACACTTGTTTTTAATAATTATTTATTGAATTCAAAATAACAAAAAAATCCATACATACATAACAATAGCAGTAACAAAACAATACCATAAAGGAAACCTACATAAAAGAAGAGACCGTAATTGATTATTATTTTTATTCAAACATTTTTTAAACAATAAACTTGTTTTCTTTTTCTTTTTTTCTGTTTTTTTTTTACATGCACAAATGAGACTGTTTTTCAATTCTAAATTTGATTATAACTTTTTTAAATAAAGGAATCTTACTCAAATAATCCAAAAAGAGGAGAGAAAAAAGAGGAAAAAATAAATTTTTTGTTTTTAATCAAGATTTGTATTTTTTGTTTTTCATTTTTCTCTTTTTTCTTTAATTGATACACTAAGACTAAAACATCCAGACATAAAAAACAAAGCAGAGTACAATCCTATAATGGAAACTTTTCTTCTTCTTTTTTCATTCATTTTATATATTTTTCCTTTTTTAATAATGTGTATTGTATAATGTATTAACACATTCCCCCAATTTAACTCATGAATTAAATGACTATTACATTTTTCCTTCATTTTTCTTGGTCCTGCCTTTGACTTTTGTCACTCCATCTGCCTTCTCTGATTTTAATCTTCTTTTTTCTTTCTTTTTTATGGCCTCTTTCTATATTTTTTGAATCCCCCCCTTCGTAGTCTGATTCCTCCTTTTCTCGGTTTTTCCTATCCTCCATCTCTTCCATTTTCTCCTCCTTTTCACTATCATCTCTCTCCTCCTGAAGTTTTGAGTTCTCCCCTTCCAGATCCTCTTTTTCCTTCCTTCTCTTTTAATGACGGTATTTTCTCTCTCTCTCCTCCCTCTGTCCCCACCACTTTCATTTTCCTTTTCTCCTGTGCTGCCCTCAGCTTTTCTCTTTTCTTCTTCTCCTTCTCTTGTCTCTTTTTCTCCTCCTTTTTTTTCATATTTCTCAGAATTTTCCTTTCTCTTTCTCGTCTCCTGTTCTCAACCTCTCTCTTCATCTCTTCCTCTTTTATTCTGATCTCCTTCTCCAGAATTTTCCTGTGTGTGTCTCTCTTCCACCTCTCTTCCTCTCTTTTCATCTTCTCCACTTTCTCTTTCCTTTTCCTCTCCCTCTCCAGATTTTCTTTCTCCTTTTCTCTCCTTTTCCATTCCTCTAATCTTTTTTGCTCTTCCTCTTTTTCTTTTAATTTCCTCGCCACTTCCTGCCTCTTCCACTGTTTCATTTCTGCCAGAAGCATTTTCTTCTCCTCTTTTTCCCTTTCTCTCCTGTCCTTCTCCTCCCTTTTCTTCAGCCTTTCCATCTGTTTACCTGCCTCTCGCTGCCTTTTTGCCTCCTCCACCTCCTTCTCCATCTTCCACTTCTCTTGGGTTCTGCTCTCTTTCTCTTCCCTGTTCATCTCCACCAGATGCTTTCCCCTCTCCTTCCTCTGTTTCTCTTTCTCCAACTTGTCCTGGATTTTATCTAATCTCTCTTTCTTCATCAGCTCCTTCATGTGCATTTTATCCTCCTTTTCTTGTTCCTTCCTCTGCTTCTCCTCCATATTCCTCTCCCCCAGTTCTCTCCTCAGCTCCTCCTCCGCTTGCCTCCTCTCATGCTTTTGATAGTCCCTCCTCAGCTTGTCTGCGATTATCTTGTCCTGTATTTCTCTCCTCAACTCTTCTTTTTCTTTCTTTTTACCCCAGGCTTCCTTCAATCTCTCTGTCTGCAACTCAATCTTCATGTCCTGCTCTCTCCTCCGCAGTTCTTCTGCTTGCCTCATCTTCTCTTCCCTTTCAATCACTCTGGCCATCTCCTGTACCTCCCTCTTTTGTATTTTTCTCTTCTCCTCATCCTGCCTTTTCCTCCGCTCTATCTCCACTCGACATTTCTCCTCTGCCCTTTCGTTTTCTTTTCTCTCCCTCTCAAGGATGTTCTTCCTCTCCCTTTCCTTCCTTATCTGCTCACCCATCTGCTTTTTGCCCTTATTTTCTCTTCTCTCCATTTCCTCAGTCCTCCTTTCATGTTCCCTAAAGTGTTTTAACGCTGCCTTCCTGTCCTTCTCCTCTTGCTCTTTTCTTTCCATCTCCGGAATGTTTTTCTTCAGCCTTTCTTTCTTTTTCTCTTCTTCCCTTTTCTCTTTTTGTCTCCTCTTTCTCTCTTTCTCAATTTGCCTCATCCATGCCTCCATTTCCCTTCTCTCTTCCTGCTCTTTCTCTCTTTCCCTCTTTTTTTTGGAAGGCAAAGCAAAATAGGACACCAGTTAGAATATAGCAGTGGTGCAGTTATAAATGTACCTGTGACATTTCCCCCCTAGTAGATTATACTTATATCATCCAATGTTAAAACACTGTTGGCATTAGACATGGGCGGTTGCTGTTTAAAGTTCTGCACAGGTTACATCTATCTGGGAGTAAGCTGGCCAAACTCAACGCAGGTTTAGACCCAACCTGTATCAGGTGCATTCGAGACCAAGCTAGCCTAAGTCATATGTTTTAGTTACGTCCCAAACAGACCCCATTTTGGACAGGTATTTAGTCCCTTTTCATATGTATGTACTACGGTTATTGATCCTACCCATTGACTGCGTTGTTTGGTGTAGTCTTGCAGGAGAGACCAATAACAACTTACCAGCCTTTTCCACCTTATTTACTAGACATTTGATACTCCTTCGTTGGAAGAAAGTTATGCCGCCATCTCACAGGCGCTGGCTAGAGGAGGTAATATCCCATCTTAAACTTAACAGCTTAAATTCACTGCCCGGGGCTCCACCCACAAGAATCATAATGTCAGGCAACCGTTTCTTCTCTATTTTGAGATTGAGTTCCTCTCCATTAATACAATGTAACATTTTTATTTTTGGTCTTTCTGTTTTATTTGTATTTTATTTTATTTATTCACTAAGTGCCAATTCACTCTGTTGAAGTGTTGTTTCCCTGACGGTTTGTGATGCCCCGCAATAATCTGTTTTTATGTTCCTACATTTATCTTATTTTGGAGTACTGAGTGCTATTGTGATTGTACAATATATGTGAAAATCCAAAAATAAATATTAAACACTGTTGGCAAAAAAAGAGCGGGCACAACTGGTCCATTAAAGGCTGTCATCTTTAAAATATCTGTCAGATGAAGTGAAATAGTTACTTTTCACCAAACGTCTTTCTGTACTGAACGTCCCGGTCCGAAACTCGGAACAGTCACGAGTCCATTAAAAAATATAAAATGCTGAAGTGATAGAACATGAAATAAGATAACTATCCATTTCTATTTGAAACAGCCTCAAACTTTAATTTTGGGGAAATTCTGCAACTTCTTAGCATGTTCAAATTTCCTGTAAACCCTGGTGTCATTTTGGAGTTCATTTTGGATCAACATGTTTCCATCCGCGTAAGAGGGTGTGTGCTGAAACAATAGCCTCATATTTCTAAAAACGTTCATGAATTTCGAAAAGAATCTTGTAGTCCAACGTACCTGAGGAAGGGAATGGCCACAGACCTCCAGTGGCTCCACTTTGTTGTGAAATCTGTGATGTGCCTGGATAAGAAACACAACCGTGAAAGAATAGTATCGATAATATACAGGCAAAAATATGCAATTAAGATATTTACCGTTAAAACGGACATTTTTGACAAAAAAAAATTGTTGTCATCGTTTTTATTGGGCACTATATACGTGTGTTAAGTTTCATACAAAAATACTGTTTAAAAGTCTGAAAAACTGCCAAATTTAAAAGTCGTTTCTGCTTGGAGCCCATTCCTTTGGAATCTCTGAACCTCAATATCTTCTAATCATCACTTCCCTCCACTGCCTTCTTATTGAAACTATTTCTTATGGTCAACGTTGAAATAAATCATACATTTTCATTACTTACGAGCATTGCGTTGTACGTTTCAGTTATCCGTGGTAGGAATAAAAACGTGAACAGCAGTTTTGCCATTTTATGTGTCGCTCCCTTGTGACGCTACAAAGAAATGGATCAAATCTGTGAAGCGCCACAGCACTTAATCCTGTGTTTATATTGTTGCGTAGATTTTCGAATTCTTCTGCCGCGCTGTCTGTAGAAATCCTTCCTGGTTGACTGCCTCTAACCTTGATCAACTGTATTTCTCCCCATAGGGTGATGGTCCAAAATGGGATTAAATGTGATTTATCTTTCCCAATTTAAGACATAGCAAGCATATATCTTTTCTTCAAATTCTACTAATCCTGTATGATTTGACAACACTATATGTAACCGCCCACCCACCTTCTGTAATAATGGAAGGGAAGAAGAAGAACAACAAAAAACTGTCCGATGGGAAGAAATCTCGGGATGGGCTATAAGGGGATATCTCCTCTTTACGTTTAGACATCCAATCCCGTGTCTGTAAACAGGTAAACATTAGCTAAACACAGCGACGAATGCCTCTACTTCTTTTGAACTGGTAGCAGAAATACGAAAGTTTACCTTATCACCCAGAAACTGCTGCACGGACTGTCAGTCTGGCGCGTGCGTTCACTTCAACGACCCCACCGTGGAAAAGTTCAACTAGCTACTAACCCAGATGTAATCGCCTAATACTTCTGATTTATTTTATATACATTTTGTCGGTTTTATAAAATGGGTGGAGAGACAGACGAGGAGGACGAGATAACAAAATCAGACAAGCAACCAGCAGCAAAAAAACCCCCCAAAACGATATACAACGTACAACTCAGACGGGGCAAAAAGAGAGCACTTTTCTGAATGGATAAGGCCAACCCCACTGTTAACATAATATATTTGCAAATATGGTTTAACGCCCCGCGTCGCGCGTCAAATGTCCTGGTTTTTCACAAATGAAATGTAGCAACCCTACCTGGACGATATAGGATTTCCATATGGGTAGGCCTACTGCTTGAACAGTCGAAGACGTTGACGAGGACATTTTGATCAAGTAGCAAAGTAAGCTAGAACGACGTGTATAGAACGCCTTTTGCAATACCAACGTTTATTTTATTTTATGAAATGATTTATGTTTAATGTGACAGGGATACCGCTAACTTAATATTTGTACGTTTCTACGTTATGTTTAACTAGCATATCATTATTGAATATTTATTTATTCAATTTGATTATTCGCTTCGTTTTCGATGCCGTAGCCACGGGGCTAATCAAGTAGCCTATTTGGTATCCCGTGCCCGGATTGCAGACCTGTTATTTTTCCTGACTCTGGAGTGTAGGTATGTCTGAGTGGATGTAATTGTTGGTCTCCAACGGACGTTCCGTTTTTCAAAGATTTTCCTGTGCCTTACTATTCAATATCCATTTAGCTACTTCTATCTGAGGTATTCTTCAGTAAAATTGATTGTATTAGCTTTTGTACTGCAACTATCTTCCCTCATCGATAAGTTTGATTACTTGGAGTGCAGGAAACCACGTAGATCACTTGTAGGTACAACTGCTATAACTTCATTCATTCATTCATTCATTGGATTTTGTCGCCATTTCTTATACACAGACCGAGGTCACTGTTCGTTCTCCAGAGCTATATTTCCCAGACGCCTGAGATTCACGAAGATCTCCACTGGCTGTTCAGAACCTGGAGTCAGCAGATCCCTTCTGCTGTACAGAAGTTCATTAACCACTTAAATAGGCCTACAGTAATCTGAACCAAGGCAATTTATACTGAAAGAATGAACCAGAACTAAACAAAGGTAAAATGGAATGGAATAAATGGAAAATATTTTCAGAATAATTATAGAGCAGAGAGTGAAATTATTATTATTATTATTTTAGGAAAAACCTTCCTTAGATTTTCCACCATTTTGAACTTTAGTGAAAAACACAGCAAATGCTACTCCTCCTCAAAGATTTGACCAATCTCCATGAAACTTGGTTGAAATAGTCCATGAACCAATATTGGAACCATACAGTATCAGATACCATACAAATGTCGAAAAACAAAGCTACTATCAGCCAATTCATGCCTATAACTTCAAGATGGTTTAATATGATGCCACAAAACTTGGTAGATCAACAACCATAATAGAAAGCTAACCCTAGGGATGGCTTGTAGCGTAGTGGTTAAGGTAAATGACTGGGACAGGCAAGGTTGGTGGTTTGAATCCCAGTGTAGCCACAATAAGATCTGCACCAGCCATTGGGCCCTTGTGCAAGGCCCTTAACCCTGCTTAACCTTGCTCCAGGGGAGGATTGTCTCCTGCTTAGTCTAATCAACTGTATGTCGCTCTAGATAAGCGCCAATAATGTAATATAATCTAATATATTGTTCTGATCAAATATGAGGCAGGCGCAAGAAAGTGTATTTCCGTTTTTAGGCATAACCGAGGATTGACCACACGTTAGCACTATAACAAGCTAAAATGTTTAAAATTGGCAAAATTTCTAACAACGGTAGTCTGTGGTAGCACCTATTACAGATAGATTTTTATGAAATTTGCACATTGGTAGAGGAAATTTTGAAATGTGGTACAACTAATCTAAAGCATAATATCTAAAATAAACAAAAAGTCGATCTCAAAAAGCAAAAACACGACTAGCCAATGAAATCTACAGAGGGTGTGGTCTTTCATAAACATGCTTATAAGAGTGTGAGCTTATAAGTGCTTGCCCTAATGCCATCAAACTTGGTAGTCCAATCAACAGTCATACTAAAAGGCTATGGTATATATTTTTTGGCTTAATCAAACAAAATTGTGCTGCTAGACAGCAAATTTTCTACTTAGGCATATCTGCCATGTTTATTTCTTTGAAACTTGGTAGTAGGGCACTCGTAAATGGCCACTGGTGGAATATGAAGCTGATTATCCATTATGGTGGCACTATAAGAAGCT
>NC_083775.1:28697535-28727535 GCF_963514075.1 Conger conger
CTCTCTCGCCTCCCTCTGTCCCCACCACTTCTTTCATTTTCCTTTTCTCCTGTGCTGCCCTCAGCTTTTCTCTTTTCTTCTTCTCCTCCTTTTCTTTCATATTTCTCTGCTTCTCCAGAATTTTCCTTTCTCTTTCTCGTCTCCTGTTCTCAACCTCTCTCTTCATCTCTTCCGCTTTCTCTTTTATTCTTATCTCCTTCTCCCAAATTTTCCTTTGTGTGTCTCTCTTCCACCTCTCCTCCTCTCTTTTCATCTTCTCCACTTTCTCTTTCCTTTTCCTCTCCTTCTCCATATTTTCTTTCCCCTTTCCTCTCCTTTTCCATTCCTCTAATCTTTTTTGCTCTTCCTCTTTTTCTTTTAATTTCCTCTCCACTTCCTGCTTTCGCTTGTCTTCCCTTTCCCTCTGTTTCTTTTCTGCCAGAAGCATTTTCTTCTCCTCTTTTTCCCTTTCTCTCCTGTCCTTCTCCTCCCTTTTCTTCAGCCTTTCCCTCCGTTTACCTGCCGCTTGCTGCCTTTTTGCCTCCTCCACCTCCTTCTCCATCTTCCACTTCTCTCGGGTTCTGCTCTCTTTCTCTTCCCTGTTCATCTCCACCAGTTGCTTTCCCCTCTCCTTCCTCTGTTTCTCTTTCTCCAACTTGTCCTGGATTTCATCTAATCTCTCTTTCTTCATCAGCTCCTTCATGTGCATTTCATCCTCCTTTTCTTGTTCCTTCCTCTGCTTCTCCTGCATATTCCTCTCCCCCAGTTCTCTCCTCAGCTCCTCCTCCGCTCGCCTCCTCTCATGCTTTTGATAGTCCCTCCTCAGCTTGTCTGCGATTATCTTGTCCTGTATTTCTCTCCTCAACTCTTCTTTTTCTTTCTTTTTATCCCAGGCTTCCTTCAATCTCTCTGTCCGCATCTCAATCTTCATGTCCTGCTCTCTCCTCCGCAGTTCTTCTGCTTGCCTCATCTTCTCTTCCCTTTCAATCACTCTGGCCATCTCCTGTACCTCCCTCTTTTGTATTTTTCTCTTCTCCTCATCCTGCCTTTTCCTCCGCTCTATCTCCACTCGCCATTTCTCCTCTGCCCTTTCGTTTTCTTTTCTCTCCCTCTCAAGGATGTTCTTCCTCTCCCTTTCCTTTCTTATCTGCTCACCCATCTGCTTTTTGCCCTTCTTTTCTCTTCTCTCCATTTCCTCAATCCTCCTTTCATGTTCCTTAAAGCGTTTTAACGCTGCATTTTTGTCCTTCTCCTCCTGCTCTTTTCTTTCCATCTCCTGAATTTTTTTCTTCAGCCTTTCTTTCTTTCTCTCTTCTTCCCTTTGCTTTCTCTCTTCTTCCCTTTTCTTTTTTTCTCTCCTCTTTCTCTCTTTCTCAGTTAGCCTCATCCATGCCTCCATTTCCCTTCTCTCCTCCTGCTCTTTCTCTCTTTCCCTCTTTTTCTGAAGGCAAAGCAAAATGGGACACCAGTTAGAATATCGCAGTGGTGCAATTATAAATGTACCTGTGACATTTCCCCCCTAGTAGAGTATACTTGTATCATCCAATGTTAAAACACTGTTGGCATTAGCCATGGGCGGTTGCCGTTTAAAGTTCTGCACAGGTTACATCTATCTGGGAATAAGCTGGACTCTACGCAGGTTTAGACCCAACCTGTATCAGGTGCATTCGAGACCCAGCTAGCCATATGTTTTAGTTATGTCCCAAACTGACCCCATTTTGGACAGGTATTTAGTTCCTTTTCATGTGTGTGTACTACGGTTATTAATCCTAACCCATTGACTGCGCTGTTTGGTGTAGTTTTGCAGGAGAGACCAATAACAACTTACCAGCATTTTCCACCTTATTTACTAGACATTTGATACTCCTTCGTTGGAAGAAAGTTATGCCGCCATCTCACAGGCGCTGGCTAGAGGAGGTAATACCCCATCTTAAACTTAACAGCTTAAATTCACTGCCTGGGGCTCCACCCAGAAGAATCATAATGTCAGGCAACCGTTTCTTCTCTATTTTGAGATTGAGTTCCTCTCCATTAATACAATGTAGCATTTTTATTTTTGGTCTTTCTGTTTTATTTGTATTTTATTTTATTTATTCACTTGGTGCCAATTCACTCTGTTGAAGTGGTGTTTCTCTGACGGTTTGTGATGCCCAGCAATAATCTGTTTTTATGTTCCTACGTTTATCTTATTTTGGAGTACTGAGTGCTATTGTGATTGTACAATATATGTGAAAATCCAAAAATAAATATTAAACACTGTTGGCAAAAAAAGAGCTGGCACAACTGGTCCATTAAAGGCTGTCATCTTTAAAATATCTGTCAGATGAAGTGAAATAGTTACTTTTCAGCAAACGTCTTTCTTTACTGAGCGTCCCGGTCCGAAACTCGGAACAGTCACGAGTCCATTAAAAAATATAAAATGCTGAAGTGATAGAACCTGAAATGAGATAACTATCAATTTATATTTGAAACAGGCCCAAACTTTCACGTTTTGGAAGTCATTTTGGAGTTATTTTGGATCAACATGTTTCCATCCGCGTAAGAGTGTGTGCTGAAACAATAGCCTCGTATTTCAAAAAAAACGTTTATGAATTTCGAAAAGAATCTTGCAGTCCAACGTACCTGAGGAGCGGAATGGCCACAGACCTCCAGTGGCTCCACTTTGTTGTGAAATCTGTGCTGCGCCTGGATAAGAAACACAACAGTGAAAATATAGTATCGATAATATACAGGCTAAAATATGCGATGAAGATATTTACTGTTAAAACGGACATTTTTGACAAAAATAAATAAATAAATTGTTGCTGTCATGAATAGTTTTTTTCTTTTTTATTGGGCACTAAATACGTGTGTGAAGTTTCATACAAAAATACTGTTTAAAAGTATGAAAAACCGCCAAATTTAAAAGCCGTTTCTGCTTGGAGCCCATTCACTTTGGAATCTCTGAACCTCAATATCTTCTAATTATCAGCTCACGAGTTAAGCCGTAAAAGCCTAACGCTTTGGAAAATCTTAGTATTGATCATGTTAACTTTCCTCCACTGCCTTCTTATTTAAAATATTTCGTATGGTCAACGTTGAAATAAATCACAAATTCTCATTACTTACGAGCATTGCGTTGTATGTTTCAGTTATCCGTGGTAGGAATAAAAACGTGAACAGTAGTTTTGCCATTTTATGTGGCTCCCCCTTGTGACGCGACAAAGAAATGGATCAAATCTGTAAAGCGCCACAGCACTTAATCCTGAATATATATTGTTGCGTAGATTTTCGAATTCTTCTTCTGTAGCGCTGTCTGTAGAAATCCTTCCGGGTTGACTGCCTCTAACCTTGATCAACTGTATTTCTACCCTAAGGGGTCATACGGTGATGGTCCAAAATGGGATGAAATGTGATTTATCTTTCCCAATTTAAGATATAGCAAGCATATATCTTTTCTTTAAATTCTACTAATCCTGTGTGATTTGACAACATTATTACATTACATTATTGGCATTTTGGCAGACGCTCTCACCCAGAGCGACGTACAGTTGATTAGACTAAGCAGGAGACAATCCTCCCCTTGAGAAATGCAGGGTTAAGGGCCTTGCTCAAGGGCCCAACGGCTGTGTGGATTTTATTGTGGCTACACTGGCATTAGAACCACCGACCTTGCGTGTCCCAGTCATTTACCCTAACAACTACGCTACAGGCCGCCCTACAACACTATATGTAACCGCCACCACCTTCTGTAATGATGGAAAGGAAGAAGAAGAAGAACAACAAAAAACTGTGCGTGTACATGTGTGTCTGCGTGTCTGCATGTGTTTGTATGTGTGGGTGTGTGCCTCTGTGTGTGTGTTTGTATATGCCTGTCTGTGTGTGTTTGTATGTGCCTGTACGTGTGTATGTTTGTATGTGTGTGTGTGTGTGTGTGTGTGTGTGTATGCTTGTCTGTGCATGTGTGTGTATGTGGCTGGGTATGTGTTTGTATGTGTGTGTGTGTCTGTGTGTGTGTGTGAGTGTGTATATGTGTATATGTGTGTGTGTGTGTGTGTGTGTGTGTATGTCTGTGTTGTATGTTGTGGCACCCCTGCTCCGAGAGAGAGAGAGAGAGAGAGAGAGGGAGGACCGTCTACGCCCTGCCGTACTGACCCTGAAGGAGACCCCACCTTTACGAATGGCAACCCCAAAGACCCGGAAACGGACGCTGGACACGTGAGCCAAATAAAATCCCATCCTACTTACCCCATATCTTTGTGTTTCCCCCACCCAGCCCTGACGCGGCTGAAGAGGGAAGGAGGCCCTGGAGCATACCATGGTCTGGGAAGAACCTTACTTGATTTTGCCTGAACGGCCCCTTTTATTTCTCCAGTTTTCCCCTACCCTTGCCCTGAGGGGGGGCGCCATCACCAATACCCCGAAAAAAAAAAAACAAACACAGAAAAAATAAAAAGAATAATTTTTTCTGATATCTGCTATCTCCTGTGTCTGGTTTCCAGCTGCGCCCACCTACTGCACCTCAGGATCCACCCCGAGGCACCTGTGTGTGCGTGCGTGCGTGCGTGCGTGCACACTGCACACTGCACACGTGTCTCCGGGGTCTGTAGGGGAGGCAGGAAGCGGAGAGGAACCGCATGCGCGCAGACGCACGCACAGTCGCAGGAGGTGGCATAGACGTGGCGTGAAGAGAAGAGGAGGGTCCAGCAGGAGAAGATAATGCAGGAAGAGGACCCTGAGAGACAGCGCCGCCTGGAGGTGAGGAGCTGCAACTGCAAGTACTAACAAGTACTGGATCAGGCCCTATCCAACCATCCATTTTTATGGACATTTGGAAAAAGAACCAGATAAGTTTTTCACTTGGCTGAAGTAGAAAAGTTGATGTATCTACGAAGAGATGTGATAAAAAGGAAGGAAACAGATTTTTTGAATAAATGATGACATGACAAGGACTTAAGTCACATTCATCATAGTTGAAGGAAGCACACACATATTCACATTTTCCTTTGCCTACTTTTTGCCAAATTTTGCTCAACATTTGGATGGAAACTTCACCCACACATCTCTCCCTCTTTCCCATTCTCACTCTCCCTGTCTCTCTCTCCCTCTCTCTTTTACTCTCCTTGTCTCTCTCTCCCTCCCTCTCTTTCCCACTTCCTCACTCTCCCTCTGTCTCTCCCTATTCTTTCTTTCTTTCCCTCTACCTCAATCTCTCCCTCTCTTTCTCAGTATTTCCTTGTTTCACAGGCTGTGAGAATTTATTTTGTTCACTCGGGGAAACTTTTACAGACAAAGTGCCAGCTTATTAATTTCATTCTTGGACTCGAAGCTAAAATGGCAATTTATATGAACTGAAAAAAGATGATTGGTGAAGGGATAACCAAGATGTGGGTGGGGTTGTCAGGGGTATGATCAGGGGTAGAATAATGCTGGGGTATAAATATTATGAAGTGATGGAGAGTTTGAATGTGTTTCCGAGCGTGTGGTGTTAGAAGGGGCACTTTGTAGTCCATAGAGGGAGGCTAGCTTTCTTTTGCACATGGAATAGGTTGTTGTCTCTTTTGTGTATGTAATGTCATTGGTATTTAAAGGATGGTTAAAATGCTCTTTCTCAGGATGCTGTCCACCGTAGAGAACAGAAGAAGCTGGGGAAGAAGCTGATGAAACGTATCAAAGTCAAAGCCATTTGAACACAAACAAACTGAGGATGGACCCCACAGTGTGAGGAGCCCTCGGCTCAAACTAGCGTCTGCTGCTCTGTCCGCCCCCATATGCTGCCTCCACCCTCTCTTCCTCATCAGGCTTCTTTCTGTACAGATATCTGGTCCAATCTTGCTGCCCGCCATTTTACTGAAATTTCACCACCACATTTCCAGGAGAATGTATGGCTCTTCCTTGAGAGAAGAGTATGTGTGTCTGTGTCTGTGTGTGTATGTGGGTGGGTATGTGTTTGTAGGTGTGTGTGTATGCGTGTCTGTGTATGTGTGTGTGTGTGTGTGTGTATGTGGGTGGGTATGTATTTGTATGTGTGTGTGTGTGTATGTGTGTGTCTGTGTGTATATGTGTGTGTGTGTGTGTCTGTGTGTGTATGTGGGTGGGTATGTGTTTGTAGGTGTGTGTGTGTGTATGCGTGTCTGTGTGTGTGTGTGTGTGTGTGTTTGTATGTATGTCTGTGTCTGTGTGTATGTGGGTGGGTATGTGTTTGTAGGGGTGCGTGTGTGTGTGTGTGTGTGTATGTGTGTATATGGGTGGGTATGTGTTTGTAGGTGTGTGTGTATGTGGCTGGGTATGTGTTTGTGTGTGTGTGTGTGTGTGTGTGTGTATGTGGGTGGGTATGTATTTGTGTGTGTGTGTGTGTGTGTGTGTGTGTGTATATATATGTGTGTGTGTGTGTATGTGGCTGGGTATGTCTGTGTGTGTATGAGGGTGTTAATGCCTGTCTATGTGTGTATGTGTGTTTGTTTGTTTATATGTTTGTGTTTGTTTGTATATGTGCACTGCATACGTGTCTCCGGGGTCTGTAGGGGAGGCAGAAAGCGGAGAGGAACCGCATGCGCGTGGAGCAGAACTTCCTGGAGCAGACGCACGCACAGCGGCAGGAGGCGGTGTATGTAAATATTGATTTTATTAGCACTGTAATTGACACACATTTGCATTCTTTGTTTACATGTTCATATGCATCTTGCTTTAATATATATTAATTTGCTCATACAAACTCCTAAGTTGTTTGCATTTGTGTCTGTTTCTTTTGTGTGTGTGTGTGTTTGTGTCTTTGGTGCTTTTTCAGTTGTGGAATTTTTTTTTGTGGCACGTAGATCTTCATTTTGATGTTGCAGCTCTTTACCATACCTTTAAGTCCTCACTGTAGTTCATGATTTGATGTAACTTTACTTACATAGCCTATGCTTATCTTGAACTAGACGTGTTCAAGGCTGTGGATAACTGGCAATTTATAGGGATTGCTTTGTCTAACCTGTCTTCTGTAGTTGGTCCATCCCTTTGGAAAAAAACATCTTTTAATGATCAAAAAGCCAAATGAATATAGAATATATTATTTATATATTGGGTTTGTTGAGCAAGAATTTGTGGGCGGCATGGATGGTGCAGTGGGCTTGCGTGTTCTCCCTGTGTCTGCATGGGTTTCCTCCCGCAGTCCAAAGACATCCAGGTGAGGCTGATTGGAGAGTCTAAATTGCCCGTGGATTTGAGTGTGTGAGTGAATGGTGTGTGTGTCCTGCGATGGACTGGCGACCAGTCCAGGGTGTATTCCTGCCTTTCAACCATTGTAGGAATGAATAGGAATGAATGAATGAGTATGAATTTGATTTTATAGATTGTGTATTCAAAGTATGAGTTTAGAGTATGAATTTGAGTGAATAGATAGCCTATTTAAAATATGAATTTCAGCTTTAGAATAAAGGAGTTGCGTATTATTCGTTTTTGAGTTAGAAGATTCAAGTATGATGTGCACTAATGTGAGGAATTGTCTGAAAAAGAGAACAACAGTACAACAAAACACTTGTGTTGTTTAGAAACCAGGACTTAATTTGCCCCAAAGCTGTTGTCACGTTTCAGGTCTGTCTCGCCATGTTTTATGTGATTCATTTTGTATTAGTCTTGTATTGTCTTATCATGTATTATGTTAGTCTAGGTTCGTCATGTTGTTTAGTTTATTTCTTGTTACGATTTATTTTCTCGTCATGTCTAGTTATGTTTCGTTACGATTATATTACCTTGTTATGTTGAATGGTTATCGTCTTAGTTTCGTTTTGTGTTATGTTTTGATTTATGTTTATTGTTACGTAGACTGGTTATTGTTTAAACATACACTTTTACATGTCTTTCCGCAAACCTTGCATTCCGCCTTTTCTCTCTCTCTCTTTCTGTCATTCACTCCCTAATTGTTTCCATTTGTCTATTTACTAAAACTACTAACGCTAGATCAGGATTGGGTAGAAACTAACAAACTAATCATGTGTTCATGTTACCTTACGTTTCTCGTGCATGTCATTTACTAATTTACTAAGGCTAGGGCAGGATAGGTTTATTACTAACGATTACTAATCACCTTTTTAAACTTGTCATCCATCGCACCTGTTTTCCATTTCCTTGCTACGCTCTAACTAATTGTCTACACCTGTCTATACCTGCATTTATATCCCAGTCGCAAAATTGTCTGCCTCTAGTCTTACTACGCAACTCTTGAGCATTATTGCTGATTGATTCACGTTAAGATCCAAGCCTGTTTACCGACTATTGTTTATTGATTTCTGTTTCGTTTACCATCGTTTGTTTTTGACCACGTCCTCGCCTACCGTCTTTGTACTTTTGCCTCACTGATTGTTTTATGGTTTCGACTTCCGCATCGCCCTCCACTACGACTCTGCCTGCCGTCTGCCTGTACATCTGCCCCGCTGACAGCTCTCCTGCTACCGGACCTCCCTGCACGTTTACCGACTACGAGTTTGCCTCTTCCCTCGGCACCGTGCTTTTTGTTTGTTTACTTTTTGTTTGGCTGGATCTACGTGTATGGACTTTGCTTGTTGTGACTACGCTCCTGGGATTCGTCCCAAATAAAGCCCTGACGGGACTTTATTCCATTATTGTTTCTGAGTCGTGCATTTTGGGTCCAACCCCCACGCACCCGTCTCAGCTGTAGTTTCAAAAATATTATTTTAATACTTTCCCCAATATAATACCTCAAACTTAACTTAATTGAGGTGAAAACATATTTACATAGTTTAACTGCTAAGAATGAGATGGTATTATGTGTACATTACATGACACTTGTTTTTAATTATTTATTGACTTCAAATTAACAAAAAAATCCATACATACATAACAATAGCAGTAACAAAACAATACCATAAAGGAAACCTACATAAAAGAAGAGACCGTAATTGATTATTATTTTTATTCAAACATTTTTTAAATAATAAACTTGTTTTCTTTTTCTTTTTTTTCTTTTTTTTTTTTCATTGCACAAATGAGACTGTTTTTCAATTCTAAATTTGATTATAACTTTTTTAAATAAAGGAATCTTACTCAAATAATCCAAAAAGAGGAGAGAAAAAAAGAGGAAAAAAATAAATTTTTTGTTTTTAATCAAGATTTGTTTTTGTTTTTCATTTCTCTTTTTTCTTTAATTGATACACTAAGACTAAAACATCCAGACATAAAAAACAAAGCAGAGTACAATACTATCGTTCATTTTATATATTTTTTCTTTTTTTCCTCAGTATACTTTTTTAATAATGTGTTTTGTATAATGTATTAACACATTCCCCCAATTTAATTCATGAATTAAATGACTATTACATTTTTCCTTCATTTTTCTTAGTCCTGCCTTTGACTTTTGTCTCTCCGGCCTTCACTCCATCTGCCTTCTCTGATTTTAATCTTTTTTCTTTATTTTTATGGCCTATTTTTTTGAATCCCCCCCTTCGTTGTCTGATTCCTCCTTTTCTCGATTTTTCCTATCCGCCATCTCTTCCAATTTCTCCTCCATTTCACTACCACCTCTCTCCTCCTCAAGTTTAGAGTTCTCCCCTTCCAGATTTTTCAGATCCTCTTTTTCCTTCCTTCTCTTTTTATGATGGTATTTTCTCTCTCTCTCGCCTCCCTCTGTCCCCACCACTTCTTTCATTTTCCTTTTCTCCTGTGCTGCCCTCAGCTTTTCTCTTTTCTTCTTCTCCTCCTTTTCTTTCATATTTCTCTGCTTCTCCAGAATTTTCCTTTCTCTTTCTCGTCTCCTGTACTCAACCTCTCTCTTCATCTCTTCCGCTTTCTCTTTTATTCTTATCTCCTTCTCCCAAATTTTCCTTTGTATGTCTCTCTTCCACCTCTCCTCCTCTCTTTTCATCTTCTCCACTTTTTCTTTCCTTTTCCTCTCCTTCTCCAGATTTTCTTTCTCCTTTCCTCTCCTTTTCCATTCCTCTAATGTTTTTTGCTGTTCCTCTTTTTCTTTTAATTTCCTCTCCACTTCCTGCTTTCGCTTGTCTTCCCTTTCCCTCTGTTTCTTTTCTGCCAGAAGCATTTTCTTCTCCTCTTTTTCCCTTTCTCTCCTGTCCTTCTCCTCCCTTTTCTTCAGTCTTTCCCTCCGTTTACCCGCCGCTTGCTGCCTTTTTGCCTCCTCCACCTCCTTCTCCATCTTCCACTTCTCTCGGGTTCTGCTCTCTTTCTCTTCCCTGTTCATCTCCACCAGTTGCTTTCCCCTCTCCTTCCTCTGTTTCTCTTTCTCCAACTTGTCCTGGATTTCATCTAATCTCTCTTTCTTCATCAGCTCCTTCATGTGCATTTCATCCTCCTTTTCTTGTTCCTTCCTCTGCTTCTCCTGCATATTCCTCTCCCCCAGTTCTCTCCTCAGCTCCTCCTCCGCTCGCCTCCTCTCATGCTTTTGATAGTCCCTCCTCAGCTTGTCTGCGATTATCTTGTCCTGTATTTCTCTCCTCAACTGTTCTTTTTCTTTCTTTTTAACGCTGGCTCCCTTCAATCTCTCTGTCCGCATCTCAATCTTCATGTCCTGCTCTCTCCTCCGCAGTTCTTCTGCTTGCCTCATCTTCTCTTCCCTTTCAATCACTCTGGCCATCTCCTGTACCTCCCTCTTTTGTATTTTTCTCTTCTCCTCATCCTGCCTTTTCCTCCGCTCTATCTCCACTCGACATTTCTCCTCTGCCCTTTCGTTTTCTTTTCTCTCCCTCTCAAGGATGTTCTTCCTCTCCCTTTCCTTCCTTATCTGCCTCTCTTTCTTTCTCTCTTCTTCCCTTTGCTTTCTCTCTTCTTCCCTTTTCTTTTTTTCTCTCCTCTTTCTCTCTTTCTCAATTAGCCTCATCCATGCCTCCATTTCCCTTCTCTCTTCCTGCTCTTTCTCTCTTTCCCTCTTTTTCTGAAGGCAAAGCAAAATGGGACACCAGTTAGAATATAGCAGTGGTGCAGTTATAAATGTACCTATGACATTTCCCCCCTAGTAGATTATACTTATGTCATGTGTGTGTACTACGGTTATTAATCCTAACCCATTGACTGCGCTGTTTGGTGTAGTTTTGCAGGAGAGACCAATAACAACTTACCAGCATTTTCCACCTTATTTACTAGATATTTGTACTCCTTCGTTGGAAGAAAGTTATGCCACCATCTCACAGGCGCTGACTAGAGGAGGTAATATCCCATCTTAAACTTAACAGCTTAAATTCACTGCCCGGGGCTCCACCCACAAGAATCATAATGTCAGGCAACCGTTTCTTCTCTATTTTGAGATTGAGTTCCTCTCCATCAATACAATGTAGCATTTTTATTTTTGGTCTTTCTGTTTTATTTGTATTTTATTTTATTTATTCACTTAGTGCCAATTCACTCTGTTGAAGTGTTGTTTCCCTGACGGTTTGTGATGCCCAGCAATAATCTGTTTTTATGTTCCTACGTTTATCTTATTTTGGAGTACTGAGTGCTGTTGTGATTGTACAATATATGTGAAAATCCAAAAATAAATATTAAACACTGTTGGCAAAAAAAGAGCAGGCACAACTGGTCCATTAAAGGCTGTCATCTTTAAAATATTTGTCAGATGAAGTGAAATAGTTACTTTTCAGCAAACGTCTTTCTTTACTGAGCGTCCCGGTCCGAAACTCGGAACAGTCACGAGTCCATTAAAAAATATAAAATGCTGAAGTGATAGAACCTGAAATCAGATAACTATCAATTTATATTTGAAACAGGCCCAAACGTTTTGGAAGTCATTTTGGAGTTATTTTGGATCAACATGTTTCCATCCGCGTAAGAGTGTGTGCTGAAACAATAGCCTCGTATTTAAAAAAAAACGTTCATGAATTTCGAAAAGAATCTTGCAGTCCAACGTACCTGAGGAGCGGAATGGCCACAGACCTCCAGTGGCTCCACTTTGTTGTGAAATCTGTGCTGCGCCTGGATAAGAAACAACAGTGAAAATATAGTATCGATAATATACAGGCTAAAATATGCGATGAAGATATTTACTGTTAAAACGGACATTTAAAAAATAACAATAATAATTGTTGCTGTCAGGAATAGTTTTTTTAATTTTTTTTATTGGGCACTAAATACGTGTGTGAAGTTCCATACAAAAATACTGTTTAAAAGTATGAAAAACCGCCTAATTTAAAAGCCGTTTCTGCTTGGAGCCCATTCACTTTGGAATCTCTGAACCTTAATATCTTCTAATTATCAGCTCACGAGTTAAGCCGTAAAAGCCTAACGCTTTGGAAAATCTTAGTATTGATCATGTTAACTTTCCTCCACTGCCTTCTTATTTGAAATATTTTGTATGGTCAACGTTGAAATAAATCACAAATTCTCATTACTTACGAGCATTGCGTTGTATGTTTCAGTTATCCGTGGTAGGAATAAAAACGTGAACAGTAGTTTTGCTATTTTATGTGGCTCCCCCTTGTGACGCGACAAAGAAATGGATCAAATCTGTAATGCGCCACAGCACTTAATCCTGAATATATATTGTTGCGTAGATTTTCGAATTCTTTTTCTGTAGCGCTGTCTGTAGAAATCCTTCCGGGTTGACTGCCTCTAACCTTGATCAACTGTATTTCTCCCCTAAGGGGTCATACGGTGATGGTCCAAAATGGGATGAAATGTGATTTATCTTTCCCAATTTAAGATATAGCAAGCATATATCTTTTCTTTAAATTCTACTAATCCTGTATGATTTGACAACATTATTACATTACATTATTGGCATTTTGGCAGACACTCTCACCCAGAGCGACATACAGTTGATTAGACTAAGCAGGAGACAATCCTCCCCTTGAGCAATGCAGGGTTAAGGGCCTTGCTCAAGGGCCCAACGGCTGTGTGGATTTTATTGTGGCTACACTGGCATTAGAACCACCTACCTTGCGTGTCCCAGTCATTTACCCTAACAACTACGCTACAGGCTGCCCTACAACCTTCTGTAATGATGGAAAAGAAGAAGAAGAACAACAACAAAAAACGATGTGCGTGTATATGTGTGTCTTCGTGTCTGCATGTGTTTGTATGTGTGGGTGTGTGCCTCTGTGTGTGTGTGTGTTTGTATATGCCTGTCTGCGTGTGTTTGTATGTGCCTGTATGTGTGTATGTTTGTATGTGTGTGTGTGTGTGTGTGTATGCTTGTCTGTGCATGTGTGTGTATGTGGCTGGGTATGTGTTTGTTTGTGTGTGTGTGTGTGTGTGTATGCTTGTCTGTGCATGTGTGTGTATGTGGCTGGCTATGTGTTTGTATGTGTGTGTGTGTGTCTGTGTGTGTGTGAGTGTGTATGTGTGTGTGTGTGCGTGTGTTGTGTGTTGTGGCACCCCTGCTCCGAGAGAGAGAAAGAGGGAGAGAGAGAAAGAGAGAGAGAGGACCGTCTACGCCCTTCCGTACTGACCCTGAAGAAGACCCCACCTTTACGAACGGCAACCCCAAAGACCCGGAAACGGACGCTGGACACGTGAGCCAAATAAAATCCCATCCTACTTACCCCATTTCTTTGTGTTTCCCCCACCCAGCCCTGACGCGGCTGAAGAGGGAAGGAGGAAGGAGGCCCTGGAGCACACCATGGTCTGGGAAGAACCTTACTTGATTTTGCCTGAACGGCCCCTTTTATTTCTCCAGGTTTCCCCTACCCTTGCCCTGAGGGGGGGCGCCATCACCAATACCCCGAAAAAAAAAAACAAACACAGAAAAAATAAAAAGAATAATTTTTTCTGATATCTGCTATCTCCTGTGTCTGGTTTCCAGCTGCGCCCACCCACTGCACCTCAGGATCCACCCCGAGGCACCTGTGTGTGTGTGTGTGCGTGCGTGCGTGCACACTGCACACTGCACACGTGTCTCCGGGGTCTGTCGGGGAGGCAGGAAGCGGAGAGGAACCGCATGCGCGCAGACGCACGCACAGTCGCAGGAGGTGGCGTAGACGCGGCGTGAAGAGAAGAGGAGGGTCCAGCAGGAGAAGATAATGCAGGAAGAGGACCCTGAGAGACAGCGCCGCCTGGAGGTGAGGAGCTGCAACTGCAAGTACTAACAAGTACTGTATCAGGCCCTATCCAACCATACATTTTTATGGACATTTGGAAAAAGAACCAGATAAGTTTTTCACTTGGCTGAAGTAGAAAAGGTGATGTATCTACAAAGAGATGTGATAAAGAGCGAAGGAAACAAATTTTTTGAATAAATGATTACATGACAAGGACTTTAGTGCATCATTGTAACCAGGTGTGTGGTATTGCTGCGGACCGTCCAGTATATACGGTAAAGTGTAATTTCGTTATTGCTAATTTGAACAATCTGAGGTTAGGGCTTGAGCCAGTCTGTTTGTTGTATTGCTGTTTGTTGTATTGTTAATCACTCATACTGGTTGCATACCTGTAGAGTGATTGAACGTTTGTTTGAAATTGCTGAGTTTGTCAGGAGTTTGTCCGGAGATTAGCGCTGATTTGATACTGCTTGTGAGCGATTTGTAGGTGCTTTAAATAGGCGTCTTCAGAGCGACGCCAGCGTCAGCGTCCAACCTCAGCTACCCCCTGCTCACCCCCTGTAAGGACTTTGCTGTCACAGGGGGACTATGGAACTGCCAGTCTGCCACTCGGAAGGCTGACTTCATCCCTGCGTATGCCTCCCTCCAGTCCCTACAATTCCTTGCCCTAACTGAGACCTGGATCACACCTGACAACACCGCCACTCCCGCTGCCCTCTCATCCTCCTTCTCCTTCTCGCACACTCCCCGGCCTTCTGGCCGTGGCGGTGGTGCTGGTCTTTTAATTTCCCCCTCGTGGAAATTCTCTGTTCTCCCCCTCTCTGACCTGTCCATATCCACTTTTGAATTCCATTCTGTTGCAGTATCCTACCCTACTAACCTTTTTATTGCAGTTATCTATCGCCCTCCAGGGCCCCTGGGAAGCTTCCTTGATGAGCTAGACACCCTTCTCAGCTCCTTCCCTGAGGATGACACCCCGCTGATTCTCCTTGGAGACTTCAACATCCACCTTGAAGCCTCCCAGGCTGCTGCCTTCCTACCGCTACTCCACTCCTTCGGCCTCTCCCTGCAACACTCTCCTCCAACCCACAAGGCGGGCAATGTCCTAGACCTTGTCTTTGTGAGGAACTGCTCATGCTCTGATTTCACGGTTACCCCTCTGCATACATCTGATCACCACTTCATCTCATTCTCCCTCCCTCTTCCTCCCCATCCTCCTCCCCCTCCTCCCACCTACCCTTCCTCAGCCCGCCGTAACCTCCGCTCCCTCTCACCCTCTTCCTTTGCCACCACTGTCACCTGCCTCACTCCCCTCTCTCGAATCCTTCTCCAAACTCCCTGCTGACTCTGCATCTGCCGCCCTTCTTTCATCTCTCTCCTCTGCTTTTGACTCCCTCTGTCCCCCTTTCTCAAAGCCGCCTCGCACATCCCCCCCGTCCCCTTGGATATCTGACACCCTCCGTACCTCCAGGGCCAGCCTCCGCGCAGCGGAGAGGAAGTGGGGGAAATCCAGAGACGCTTCAGATTTCACAACTTACCAGTCTCTCCTGGCGGCATTCTCTTCCGCTGTCACTGCCGCCAAAGCTAAATACTATCAAACACAAATTCAGAACTCCGGTTCTAACCCCCGGAAACTTTTCTCTATTTTCTCCTCTCTCCTCAACGCACCGGCTCCTCCTCCTCAGTCCTCATTCGCTGCTGATGACTTTGCTGATTTCTTCGATGAGAAGGTCACAGTCATCCGCAGATCCTTTACAACCACCGCCCCCCTCACTGTGCCCTTCCCCCCCTCTAGGCCCATCCCTTCCTTTTCCACTTTCTCCCCCCTTACAGACTCTGATGTTTCTCAACTCCTGCTCTCCCACCGCCCCACAACCTGTGCCCTTGACCCTATCCTCTCTTCTCTTCTCCAAACTATCACACCTGACATTCTCCCATTTGTCACCTCCCTTGTCAACTCCTCCCTGTCTTCCGGCTGTTTTCCGGCATCTTCCAAGAGGGCCCACATCACTCCGCTGCTAAAAAAGCCTACTCTGGATCCCTCCATCATCCAGAACTACCGCCCAGTATCTCTTCTTCCTTTCCTTTCTAAAACTATAGAACGAGCCGCTTCTACTCAACTTTCTTCTTTCTTTTCTAACAACAACCTGCAGTCTGGCTTCAGATCCGGCCACTCGACAGAGACTGCGCTCCTCTCCGTCAGTGAGTCACTCCGTGCCGCACGAGCAGCCTCCCTCTCCTCTGTCCTCATTCTTCTAGATCTCTCTGCTGCCTTCGACACTGTGGATCACTCCATCCTCCTGTCTGCCCTGTCAGCAACGGGCATCTGTGGCACAGCCCTGGACTGGATTGAGTCCTACCTCTCTGGTCGCTCCTTCCAGGTTGCCTGGGCTGGTTCGGTATCGACACCTCGGCCCCTCCCCACAGGAGTTCCCCAGGGCTCAGTCCTAGGCCCGCTTCTTTTTTCTCTTTACACTCGCTCCCTTGGCCCTGTGATCACTGCACATGGGCTATCCTATCACTGCTACGCGGACGATACCCAACTCTTTGTCTCGTTCCCGCCGTCTGATACGCAGGTTTCAGCCCGTATCTCTGCTTGCCTGAGGGACATCCAGAGCTGGATGGACAACCACCATCTAAAGCTCAACCCAGGCAAGACTGAAATGATATTCATCCCTGCTAATACCTCTCCCCATCTGGATCTCTCCATTTCCCTCGGGGATACCACACTCACGCCGTCACCCAGTGCAAGGAACCTCGGCGTGGTGATGGACAGCAGACTGTCCCTTTCCGAGAACATTGCGGCGGTGACCGGGTCTTGCAGGTTCTTCATATACAACATACGGAGAATCCGCCCCTTTCTCACCCCCTGCTCGACCCAGCTCCTGGTCCAAGCGATGGTTCTGTCCCGCCTGGACTACTGCAATTCCCTCTTGGCTGGCCTCCCAGCATCCACCATCAGACCCCTCCAACTTATCCAGAATGCAGCAGCTCGTCTGGTCTTCAACCTTCCCAAATACTCGCACGTCATCCCCCTGCTTACTACCCTCCACTGGCTGCCTGTCATGGCTCGCATCAAATTCAAAACATTGGTGCTAGCCTTCCAAGCAGTTAAGGGGTCTTCCCCAGCTTATCTACAAAAAATCATCAGACCCTACACCCCTGCCAGACCTCTTCGTTCAGCCTCCACAGGCCGCTTGGCACCTCCCCCTCTCCAAACCTCCACCTCACGCTCACGACTGCTGTCTGTTCTGGCTCCACGGTGGTGGAACGAACTCCTCGTTGAGGTCAGAACTGTAGAATCTCTCCCCACCTTCAAACGCAAGCTGAAGACACACCTCTTCAAGCAGCACCTCTCCCCATCCCTCCCTACCTCCCTGTGAACCTTAATTGTTGTCTCTGTGACTTGCTTTGTGTATCGGTATTTTTTAGTTGGCTAGGTAAGCAGTGTTTTGATAGTAACTTTGGTCACTTTTGCTCTGTTTGTTTCTTGTTTAAAAAAAAAAAAAAAAAAAAAAAATTGCCCCTCGTCCTTATCTTTGTTGTACAGGTAGCAGTTCAAATTGTACTTCCCTCTAGGGACTTTCAGCGAACTTATCCCTGGTTATGGATATGCACTTTGTTGTACGTCGCTCTGGATAAGAGCGTCTGCCAAATGCCAATAATGTAATGTAATGTAACTTAAGTCACATTCATCATAGTTGAAGGAAGCACACACATATTCACATTTTCCTTTGCCTACTTTTTGCCAACATTTGCTCAACATTTGGATGGAAACTTCACCCACACATCTCTCCCTCTCTCTTTCCCATTCTCACTCTCACTCTCCCTGTCTCTCTCCCTCTCTCTTTTACTCTCCTTGTCTCTCTCTCCCTCCCTCTCTTTCCCACTTCCTCACTCTCCCTCTGTCTCTCTCTATTCTTTCTTTCTTTCCCTCTACCTCAATCTCTCCCTCTCTTTCTCAGTTTTTCCTTGTTTCACAGGCTGTGAGAATTTATTTTGTTCACTGGGGGAAACTTTTACAGACAAAGTGCCAGCTTATTAATTTCATTCTTGGACTCGAAGCTAAAATGGCAATTTATATGAACTGAAAAAAGATGATTGGTGAAGGGATAACCAAGATGTGGGTGGGGTTGTCAGGGGTATGATCAGGGGTAGAATAATGCTGGGGTATAAATATTATGAAGTGATGGAGAGTTTGAATGTGTTTCCGAGCGTGTGGTGTTAGAAGGGGCACTTTGTATTCCATAGAGGGAGTTTAGCTTTCTTTTGCACATGGAATAGGTTGTTGTCTCTTTTGTGAATGTAATGTCATTGGTATTTAAAGGATGGTTAAAATGCTCTTTCTCAGGATGCTGTCCACCGTAGAGAACAGAAGAAGCTGGGGAAGAAGCTGATGACACGTATCAAAGTCAAAGCCATCTTGCTAGCCCTGAAGAAAAGGAATATTTCAAATTTAATTGTAAAACACTGTGTAGTGGATGTCACTGCTATGGGGTGAATCTTTAAAAACATTATTTAGGGATTTCATTTTTATTTCTCGCCCTATCCAGGGTGCATTCTTGCCTCTTGCTCAATGCATGCTGATAGCTTCCAGCACCCTACGCGACCCTGACCAGGAATAAGCGGGTAATTTAATGGATGGATGGATGGATGGATGAATGGATCATGGATTGACTTTGTGTTCCTGAGCATTGGAGGACAGAGTGGAAGCAGCTGAATGCTGCTTAGTAGCAGCTCTGTAAACAACATGTACCCCATTTGACAAAGTATGCTAAAAGCTATATATTTTATTAGCACTGTAATTGATACACATTTGCATTCTTTGTTTACATGCATCTTGCTTTAATATAAATTCATTTGCTCATACAAACTCCTAATTTTTTTGCATTTGTGTCTGTTTCTTTTCAACTCTTATGTGTGTGTGTGTGTGTGTGTCTTTCCTTTGTGGAAATCTTTTTTTTGTGGCACATAGATCTTCATCTTGATGTTGCAGCTCTTTACCATACCTTTAAATCCTTACTGTAGTTCATGATTTTACGTAACTTTACTGACATAGCCTATGCTTCTCTTGAACTAGACGTGTTCAAGGCTATGGATAACTGGCAATCTATAGGGATTGCTTTGTCTAACCTGTCTTCTGTAGTTGGTCCATCCCTTTGGAAAAAAACATATTTTAATGATCAAAAAGCCAAATAAATATGACTTATGAGTATGAGTAAGAGTTTGTGGGTGGCACAGATGGTGCAGTGGGTAGCACTGCCACCTCACAACAAGGAGGTCCTTGGTTCGAATCCCCATCGGCCGGGGCCTCTCTGTGCAGAGCTTGCGTGTTCTCCCCGTGTCTGCGTGGGTTTCCTCCCGCAGTCCAAAGACATGCAGGTTAGGCTGATTGGAGAGTCTAAATTGCCCGTGGATTTGAGTGTGTGAGTGAATGGTGTGTGTCCTACGATGGACTGGCGACCTGTCCAGGGTGTATTCCTGCCTTTCACCCATTGTATGCTGGGATAGGAATGAATGAATCAGTATGAATTTGATTTTATAGATTGTGTATTCAGAGTATGAGTTTAGAGTATGAATTTGAGTTAATAGATAGCATATTTAAAATATGAATTTCAGCTTAAGAATAAAGGAGTTGCGTATTATTCGTTTTTGAGTTAGAAGATTAAGTATGATGTGCACTAATGTGAGGAATTGTGTGAAAAAGAGAACAGTACAGCAAAACACTACTTTCCTCAATATAATACCTCATATGTAAACTTAACTTCATTGAGGTGAAAACATATTTTAACTGCTAAGAATAAGATGGTATTATGTGTACATTACATGACACTTGTTTTTAATAATTATTTATTGAATTCAAAATAACAAAAAAAATCCATACATACATAACAATAGCAGTAACAAAACCATACCATAAAGGAAACCTACATAAAAGAAGAGACCGTAATTGTTATTATTTTTATTCAAACATTTTTTAAACAATAAAATGTTTTTTTTCTTTTTTTCTGTTTTTTTTTTAACGTGCACAAATGAGACTGTTTTTCAATTCTGAATTTGATTATAACTTTTTTAAATAAAGGAATCTTACTCAAATAATCCAAAAAGAGGAGAGAAAAAAAGAGGAAAAAATCAATTTTTTGTTTTTAATCAAGATTCGTATTTTTTGTTTTTCATTTTTCTCTTTTTTCTTTAATTGATACACTAAGACTAAAACATCCAGACATAAATAACAAAGCAGAGTACAATCCTATAATGGAAACTTTTCTTCTTTTTTTTTTCATTCATTTTATATATTTTTTCTTTTTTTCCGAAATATACTTTTTTAATAATGTGTATTGTATAATGTATTAACACATTCCCCCAATTTAATTCATGAATTAAATGACTATTACATTTTTCCTTCATTTTTCTTGGTCCTGCCTTTGACTTTTGTCTCTCCGGCCTTCACTCCATCTGCCTTCTCTGATTTTAATCTTCTTTTTTCTTTCTTTTTATGGCTTCTTTCTATATTTTTTGAATCCCCCCCTTCATTGTCTGATTCCTCCTTTTCTCGATTTTTCCTATGCTCCATCTCTTCCATTTTCTCCTCCTTTTCACTATCATCTCTCTCCTCCTGAAGTTTTGAGTTCTCCCCTTCCAGATCCATTTTCCTTCCTTCTCTTTTTATGAGGGTATTTTCTCTCTCTCTCTCCTCCCTCTGTCCCCACCACTTCTTTCATTTTCCTTTTCTCCTGTGCTGCCCTCAGCTTTTCTCTTTTCTTCTTCTCCTTCTCCCGTCTCTTTTTCTCCTCCTTTTCTTTCATATTTCTCAGAATTTTCTTTTCTCTTTCTCGTCTCCTGTTCTCAACCTCTCTCTTCATCTCTTCCTCTTTTATTCTTATCTCCTTCTCCAGAATTTTCCTTTGTGTGTCTCTCTTCCACCTCTCCTCCTCTCTTTTCATCTTCTCCACTTTCTCTTTCCTTTTCCTCTCCCTCTCCAGATTTTCTTTCTCCTTTTCTCTCCTTTTCCATTCCTCTAATCTTTTTTGCGCTTCCTCTTTTTCTTTTAATTTCCTCACCACTTCCTGCCTCTTCCACTGTTTCATTTCTGCCAGAAGCATTTTCTTTTCCTCTTTTTCCCTTTCTCTCCTGTCCTTCTCCTCCCTTTTCTTCAGCCTTTCCCTCTGTTTACCTGCCTCTCGCTGCCTTTTTGCCTCCTCCACCTCCTTCTCCATCTTCCACTTCTCTCGGGTTCTGCTCTCTTTCTCTTCCCTGTTCATCTCCACCAGTTGCTTTCCCCTCTCCTTCCTCTGTTTCTCTTTCTCCAACTTGTCCTGGATTTTATCTAATCTCTCTTTCTTCATCAGCTCCTTCATGTGCATTTTATCCTCCTTTTCTTGTTCCTTCCTCTGCTTCTCCTCCGTATTCCTCTCCCCCAGTTCTCTCCTCAGCTCCTCCTCCGCTCGCCTCCTCTCATGCTTTTGATAGTCCCTCCTCAGCTTGTCTGCGATTATCTTGTCCTGTATTTCTCTCCTCAACTCTTCTTTTTCTTTCTTCTTATCCCAGGCTTCCTTCAATCTCTCTGTCCGCAACTCAATCTTCATGTCCTGCTCTCTCCTCCGCAGTTCTTCTGCTTGCCTCATCTTCTCTTCCCTTTCAATCACTCTGGCCATCTCCTGTACCTCCCTTTTTTGTATTTTTCTCTTCTCCTCATCCTGCCTTTTCCTCCGCTCTATCTCCACTCGACATTTCTCCTCTGCCCTTTCGTTTTCTTTTCTCTCCCTCTCAAGGATGTTCTTCCTCTCCCTTTCCTTCCTTATCTGCTCACCCATCTGCTTTTTGCCCTTCTTTTCTCTTCTCTCCATTTCCTCAGTCCATTTCCTTTCATGTTCCCTAAAGTGTTTTAATGCTGCATTCCTGTCCTTCTCCTCCTGCTCTTTTCTTTCCATCTCCTGAATGTTTTTCTTCAGCCTTTCTTTCTTTCTCTCTTCTTCCCTTTTCTCTTTTTGTCTCCTCTTTCTCTCTTTCTCAATTTGCCTCATCCATGCCTCCATTTCCCTTCTCTCTTCCTGCTCTTTCTCTCTTTCCCTCTTTTTTTTGGAAGGCAAAGCAAAATAGGACACCAGTTAGAATATAGCAGTGGTGCAGTTATAAATGTACCTGTGACATTTCCCCCCTAGTAGATTATACTTATATCATCCAATGTTAAAACACTGTTGGCATTAGACATGGGCGGTTGCCGTTTAAAGTTCTGCACAGGTTACATCTATCTGGGAGTAAGCTGGCCAAACTCAACGCAGGTTTAGACCCAACCTGTATCAGGTGCATTCGAGACCCAGCTAGCCTAAGTCATATGTTTTAGTTACGTCACAAACTGACCCCATTTTGGACAGGTATTTAGTCCCTTTTCATATGTATGTACTACGGTTAATGATCCTAACCCATTGACTGCGTTGTTTGGTGTAGTCTTGCAGGAGAGACCAATAACAACTTACCAGCATTTTCCACCTTATTTACTAGACATTTGATACTCCTTCGTTGGAAGAAAGTTATGCCGCCATCTCACAGGCGCTGGCTAGAGGAGGTAATATCCCATCTTAAACTTAACAGCTTAAATTCACTGCCCGGGGCTCCACCCACAAGAATCATAATTTCAGGCAACCGTTTCTTCTCTATTTTGAGATTGAGTTCCTCTCCATTAATACAATGTAGCATTTTTATTTTTGGTCTTTCTGTTATTTGTATTTTATTTTATTTATTCACTAAGTGCCAATTCACTCTCTTGAAGTGTTGTTTCCCTGACGGTTTGTGATGCCCAGCAATAATCTGTTTTTATGTTCCTACGTTTATCTTATTTTGGAGTACTGAGTGCTATTGTGATTGTACAATATATGTGAAAATCCAAAAATAAATATTAAACACTGTTGGCAAAAAAAGAGCAGGCACAACTGGTCCATTAAAGGCTGTCTTCCTTAAAATACGTGAATCGCGTAAGAGGGTGTGTGCTGAAACAATAGCCTCATATTTCTAAAAACGTTCATGAATTTCAAAAAGAATCTTGTAGTCCAACGTACCTGAGGAAGGGAATGGCCACAGACCTCCAGTGGCTCCACTTTGTTGTGAAATCTGTGATGTGCCTGGATAAGAAACACAACCGAGAAAGAATAGTATCGATAATATACAGGCTGAAATATGCAATTAAGATATTTACCGTTAAAACGGACATTTTTAACAAAAAAAAATTGTTGTCATCATTTTTATTGGGCACTATATACGTGTGTTAAGTTTCATACAAAAATACTGTTTAAAAGTCTGAAAAACTGCCAAATTTAAAAGTCGTTTCTGCTTGGAGCCCATTCACTTTGGAATCTCTGAACCTCAATATATTCTAATCATCACTTCCCTCCACTGCCTTCTTTTTGAAACTATTTCTTATGGTCAACGTTGAAATAAATCATACATTTTCATTACTTACGAGCATTGCGTTGTACGTTTCAGTTATCCGTGGTAGGAATAAAAACGTGAACAGCAGTTTTGCCATTTTATGTGTCGCCCCCTTGTGACGCGACAAAGAAATGGATCAAATCTGTGAAGCGCCACAGCACTTAATCCTGTGTTGCGTAGATTTTCGAATCCTTCTGTAGCGCTGTCTGTAGAAATCCTTCCTGGTTGACTGCCTCTAACCTTGATCAACTGTATTTCTCCCCATAGGGTGATGGTCCAAAATGGGATTAAATGTGATTTATCTTTCCCAATTTAAGACATAGCAAGCATATATCTTTTCTTCAAATTCTACTAATCCTGTATGATTTGACAACACTATATGTAACCGCCCACCCACCTTCTGTAATAATGGAAGGGAAGAAGAAGAACAACAAAAAACTGTCCGATGGGAAGAAATCTCGGGATGGGCTATAAGGGGATATCTGCTGTTATGTTTTTTCCTCTTTACGTTTAGACATCCAATCCCGTGTCTGTAAACAGGTAAACATGAGCTAAACACAGCGACGAATGCCTCTACTTTTGAACTGGTAGCAGAAATACGAAAGTTTACCTTATCACCCAGCAACTGCTGCACAGACTGTCAGTCTGGCGCGTGCGTTCACTTCAACGACCCCACCGTGGAAAAGTTCAACTCGCTACTAACCCAGAGGTAATCGCCTAATACTTCTGATTTATTTTATATACATTTTGTCGGTTTTATAAAATGGGTGGAGAGACAGACGAGGAGGACGAGATAACAAAATCAGACAAGCAACCAGCAGTAAAAAAAAAACCAAAACGATATACAACGTACAACTCAGACGGGGCAAAAAGAGAGCACTTTTCTGAATGGATAAGGCCAACCCCACTGTTAACATAATATATTTGCAAATATGGTTTAACGCCCCGCGTCGCGCGTCAAATGTCCTGGTTTTTCACAAATGAAATGTAGCAACCCTACCTGGACGATATAGGATTTCCATATGGGTAGGCCTACTGCTTGAACAGTCGAAGACGTTGACGAGGACATTTTGATCAAGTAGCAAAGTAAGCTAGAACGACGTGTATAGAACGCCTTTTGCAATACCAACGTTTATTTTATTTTATGAAATGATTTATGTTTAATGTGACACGGCTACCGCTAACTTAATATTTGTACGTTTCTACGTTATGTTTAACCAGCATATCATTATTGAATATTTATTTATTCAATTTGATTATTCGCTTCGTTTTCGATGCCGTAGCCACGGGGCTAATCAAGTAGCCTATTTGGTATCCCGTGCCCGAACTTGTTTGGATTGCAGACCTGTTATTTTTCCTGACTCTGGAGTGTAGGTATGTCTGAGTGGATGTAATTGTTGGTCTCCAACGGACGTTCCGTTTTTCAAAGATTTTCCTGTGCCTTACTATTCAGTATCCATTTAGCTACTTCTATCTGAGGTATTCTTCAGTAAAATTGATTGTATTAGCTTTTGTACTGCAACTATCTTCCCTCATCGATAAGTTTGATTACTTGGAGTGCAGGAAACCACGTAGATCACTTGTAGGTACAACTGCTTTAACTTCATTAATTCATTCATTCATTGGATTTTGTCGCCATTTCTTATACACAGACCGAGGTCACTGTTCGTTCTCCAGAGCTATATTTCCCAGACGCCTGAGATTCACGAAGATCTCCACTGGCTGTTCAGAACCTGTAGTCAGCAGATCCCTTCTGCCGTACAGAAGTTCATTAACCACTTAAAGGCCTACAGTAATCTGAACCAAGGCAATTTATACTGAAAGAATGAACCAGAACTAAACAAAGGTAAAATGGAATGGAATAAATGGAAAATATTTTCAGAATAATTATAGAGCAGAGAGTGAAATTATTATTATTATTATTTTAGGAAAAACCTTCCTTAGATTTTCCACCATTTTGAACTTTAGTGAAAAACACAGCAAATGCTACTCCTCCTCAAAGATTTGACCAATCTCCATGAAACTTGGTTGAAATAGTCCATGAACCAATATTGGAACCATACAGTATCAGATACCATACAAATGTCAAAAAACAAAGCTACTATCAGCCAATTCATGCTTATAACTTCAAGATGGTTTAATATGATGCCACAAAACTTGGTAGATCAACAACCATAATAGAAAGCTAACCCTAGGGATGGCTTGTAGCGTAGTGGTTAAGGTAAATGACTGGGACAGGCAAGGTTGGTGGTTTAAATCCCAGTGTAGCCA
This sequence comes from Conger conger, assembly GCF_963514075.1. Taxonomy (NCBI): domain Eukaryota; kingdom Metazoa; phylum Chordata; class Actinopteri; order Anguilliformes; family Congridae; genus Conger; species Conger conger. The sequence goes on from NC_083775.1 coordinate 28,723,173, forward strand.
CAATAAGATCTGCACCAGCCATTGGGCCCATGTGCAAGGCCCTTAACCCTGCTTAACCTTGCTCCAGGCAAGGATTGTCTCCTGCTTAGTCTAATCAACTGTATGCCGCTCTAGATAAGTGCCAATAATGTAATATAATCTAATATATTGTTCTGATCAAATATGAGGCAGGCGCAAGAAAGTGTATTTCCGTTTTTAGGCATAACCGAGGATTGACCACACGTTAGCACTATAACAAGCTAAAATGTTTAAAATTGGCAAAATTTCTAACAACGGTAGTCTGTGGTAGCACCTATTACAGATTGATTTTTATGAAATTTGCACATTGGTAGAGGAAATTTTGAAATGTGGTACAACTAATCTAAAGCATAATATCTAAAATAAACAAAAAGTCGATCTCAAAAAGCAAAAACATGACTAGCCAATGAAATCTACAGAGGGTGTGGTCTTTCATAAACATGCTTATAAGAGTTTAAGTGCTCGCCCTAATGCCATCAAACTTGGTAGTCCAATCAACAGTCATACTAAAAGGCTATGGTGTATATTTTTTGGCTTAATCAAACAAAATTGTGCTGCTAGACAGCAAATTTTCTACTTAGGCATATCTGCCATGTTTATTTCTTTGAAACTTGGTAGTAGGGCACTCGTAAATGGCCACTGGTGGAATATGAAGCTGATTATCCATTATGGTGGCACTATAAGAAGCTAAAATGTTTTAAACAGGCATTTGTCATAGCCCGTTTAAGCCAGAGTCATGACTTTTTGTACCCTTTCTGTAATGATGGAATGTCACGTCAAGGTCACTCGGACCGCACAGTAGCTCAACTGTTGCAATGGCGTATTGGGCTTGCTTGCAGCTATATTTGTTATTGTTTTTGTTCCTTTCTAGTACCATTGATATGCCTTAGTTCGTATTAGTGAGGCTGTTGAAATCCCATCTGCTGATCTGTTCTGTTTGCACTTCACACTTCGGCATCTTTCTTGTGGGGGAACATGGTCTGAAAATTATGTTTTTATATAATAGATGGTAACTTCAAAGACAATTGGGAAGTGATTTTAATTTCTCCAGACTTTTTCCTGGGTTCAAGTTCCATTTCTTTTGCCATTTGGCTTGAGGATACATTCACTTTCATGCAATCTGTTCCATTGTACATTACATTTTTTAGATCAATATTGTGAATAAGATGAGTAAAACAACAAAAATAACAATCTGTTCTTCTCATAACTACTCTTATGCCAAAGACCATAACTACTCTTATACCATAATATTTGTCTATATTAATTAATTTGATTAGACTCTACAGCACAAACATATTTTTTACCAATGATACAAATTTTACAAAATTATACTAAACTTGGTTAGATTATTCCAGTCCTGGAAAGCCTGGGGTTCAGGTCATTATTATTACCAGGGGAAAATCATAAATGAACTTCATGGTAACTGAAATCTGTATGACAACAAATGGCATTATATTTATTGTGTGTATCATAGCTGTGTTTTACTAGCTGCGTGACTGGTTCATATTGAGATTGACATCTGGTGAGCCTGAAAATAGCCTATAAGAGAAGGGTGGTGGGAGTGTTAGGATGATTCCAAGGGCCCTGACTGACAGGAGCCCAAAACATATTAGACCATGGATGGCAGGGCCCGATGTGAGAGCTTCCCATGGGGCCCAAAATCCTTGGTGGGGCCCCTGCCTGCAACAACAGTGGGATTAGTCCATTGAACATACACATACACACACACGCACACACACACATATATATACATATATATATACAGTGGTGTGAAAAAGTGTGTGCCCCCTTCCTGATTTCTTATTTTTTTGCATGTTTGTCACACTTAAATGTTTCACATCATCAAACTAATTTATTAAGGGAGAAAAAAAATCCAAACCTACATGGCCCTGTGTGAAAAAGTGATTGCCCCCTAAACCTAATAACTGGTTGGGTCACCCTTAGCAGCAATAACTGCAATCAAGCGTTTGCGATAACTTGCAATGAGTCTTACAGCGCTGTGGAGGAATTTTGGCCCACTCATCTTTGCAGAATTGTTGTAATTCAGCCACATTGGAGGGTTTTCAAGCATGAACCGCCTTTTTAAGGTCATGCCACAGTATCTCAATAGGATTCAGGTCAGGACTTTGACTAGGCCACTCCAAAGTCTTCATTTTGTTTTTCTTCAGCCATTCAGAGGTGGACTTGCTGGTGTGTTTTGGATCATTGTCCTGCTGCAGAACCCAAGTTTGTTTCAGCTTGAGGTCACGAACAGATGGCCGGACATTCTCCTTCAGGATTTTTTGGTAGACAGCAGAATTCATGGTTCCATTTATCACAGCAAGTCTTCCAGGTCCTGAAGCAGCAAAACAGCCCCAGACCATCACACTACCACCACCATATTTTACTGTTGGTATGATGTTCTTTTTCTGAAATGCGGTGTTACTTTTACGCCAGATCTAATGGGACACACACCTTCCAAAAAGTTCAACTTTTGTCTCGTCAGACCACAGAGTATTTTCCCAAAAGTCTTGGGGAACATCAAGATGTTTTCTGGCAAAATTGAGATGAGCCTTAATGTTCTATTTGCTCAGCATTGGTTTTCGTCTTGGAACTCTGCCATGCAGGCCATTTTTGCCCAGTCTCTTTCTTATGATGGAGTCATGAATACTGACCGTAACTGAGGCAAGTGCGGCCTGCAGTTCTTTGGATGTTGTTGTGGGGTCTTTTGCGACCAAAGAGGTAGGACTCAATCCAGTCCAGGGCTGTGCCACAGATGCCCGTTGCTGACAGGGCGGACAGGAAGACGGAGTGATCCACAGTGTCGAAGGCAGCAGAGAGATCTAGAAGAATGAGGACAGAGGAGAGGGAGGCTGTAATGGTGGAGAAAGTGGAAAAGGAAGGGATGGGCCTAGAGGGGGGGAAGGGCACAGTAAGGGGGGCGGTGGTTGTAAAGGATCTGCGGATGACTGACCTTCTCATCGAAAAAGTCAGCAAAGTCATCAGCAGCAAAGGAGGACTGAAGTGGAGGAGGCGGTGCGTTGAGGAGAGAGGAGAAAATGGAGAACAGTTTCCGGGGGTTAGAAGTGGAGTTCTGAATTTGTGTCTGATAGTATTTTGCTTTGGCGGCAGTGACAGCAGAAGAGAATGCCGCCAGGAGAGACTGGTAAATTGTGAGGTCTGAAGGGTCTCTGGATTTTCCCCATTTCCTCTCCGCTGCGCGGAGGCTGCTCCTGGAGGTACGGAGGGTGTCAGATATCCAAGGACTGGGAGGGGATGTGCGAGGTGGCTTTGAGACGGGGACAGAGAGAGTCAAAGGCGGAGGAGAGCGATGAAAGGAAGGTGGCAGATGCAGAGTCAGTGGGGAGTTCGAAGAAGGATTCGAGAGGGGGGAGTGAAGCGGTGACAGTGGTGGCAAAGGAAGAGGGTGAGAGGGAGTGGAGGTTACGGCGGGCTGAGGAAGTGTGGGTGGGAGGAGGGGGAGGAGGATGGGGAGGAAGAGGGAGGGAGAATGAGATGAATTGGTTATCAGATGTATGCAGAGGGGTAACCGTGAAATCGGAGCATGAGCAGTTCCTCACAAAGACAAAGGTCACAAAGGTCTAGGACATTGCCCGCCTTGTGGGTTGGAGGAGAGTGTTGCAGGGAGAGGCCGAAGGAGTGGATTAGCGGTAGGAAGGCAGCAGCCTGGGAGGCTTCAAGGTGGATGTTGAAGTCTCCAAGGAGAATCAATGGGGTGCCATCCTCAGGGAAGGAGCTGAGAAGGGTGTCTAGCCCATCAAGGAAGTTTCCCAGGGGCCCTGGAGGACGGTAGATAACTGCAATGAAAAGGTTAGTAGGGTAGGATACTGCAACAGAATGTATGTGTGTGTGTGTGTGTGTGTGTGTGTTTATGTGGGTGGGTATGCGTGTGTGTGTGTGTGTGTGTTTGTATGTATGTGTGTGTCTGTGTGTGTATGTGGGTGGGTATGTGTTTGTACGTGTGTGTGTATGCGTGTCTGTGCGTGTGTGTGTGTATGTGTGTGTGTGTGTGTGTGTGTGTATGTGTGTGTATATGTGTGTGTGTGTGTGTATGTGGGTGGGTATGTGTTTGTAGGTGTGTGTGTGTATGCGTGTCTGTGTCTGTATGTGTTTGTATGTATGTGTGTGTCTGTGTCTGTGTGTGTATGTGGGTGGGTATGTGTTTGTAGGTGTGTGTGTGTGCGTGTGTGTGTGTATGTGGCTGGGTATGTGTTTGTGTTTGTGTGTGTGTGTGTGTGTGTATATGGGTGGGTATGTATTTGTATGTATGTGTGTGTATGTGTGTGTCTGTGTGTGTGTGTGGGTGGGTATGTGTTTGTAGGTGTGTGTGTGTGTGTGTGTGTGT